>NW_024412388.1:40563130-40612661 GCF_014898765.1 Herpailurus yagouaroundi
AATAAAATAAAATAAAATAAAATAAAATAAAATAAAATAAAATAAAACAAAACAATTAAGGCCCTACCATATGTTGTCTGATGGACTGATAAACAATAATTACTTTCTTTGACTTAAGCAAACAGCTGCTCCTGGATATCATCAATTTGTCAGGTACGATATTTTAAATGCTGAACATAATATATGTCTACCATATATGACAATCCTGCAAATTAAAGACAAACATGATTGCACAGATCACAAAATGGCCTCAGAGGGGTAGAATAACTTGTCTAAGATCACTGAACTACTAAGTGGCAAACCAGATTTTATTCCAAAAGCCATGGAGTTTTCAACTACATCACCTATCTGACCAATCCAAAGCTTTTTATGAATAAGAATCCCTGAAGATGACTGCTGGATCACCCCTTTAAAACTTTCAGATGTTCACGGTTCAGCTAGACAGATTAAGACAGTTATAAGCCAAACTGAATCATGAGGCTGAAGTTTCATTTACTGCCAACCAGAGTGCAAATCAAAAAAGCTTATTTATTCACAATCTGAGCTTTTTTTTTTTTTTTTTAAATCACTTATGTGCTAGAAAAGTCACAGAGCTTTAATTTGTGGCAGGTTGAAGCAAGCTTATTAAGAATGTTAGTTACCAAGTGCACATCCACTTGTCTGGACTAGCCCACTGCCACATTCTTGTAGCAGGGTTAAATAGCAGTTTAGTCAACTCATAAAAAAAAAAAAAAAAAAGCACACTGTTAAAAAGGAAGTGACTAATAACAATCTGGAACCAATGGAATCTTATAAGAGATGTGCAGGTCAAGATCAATTACCTACAAAACTCCTGTGTAAAGAGCTCAAAAACTGTGTTCTTTTCCTGGCCTTGCTGTATTATAGTCCTCAATTGATTTGGCAAGGTTGGTAAGGTTTCATGAAATAAACACCAACAGTAACAAATTCTGAGGCTTTCTGTTATGTACAAAAACACGAATGTTATCTTGCAAGCAAGTAGAGTTGGAAGAAACAAGGATGGCTGTTATAGATATGGCTTCATTTTAGATTCAGAAGATATTCAAGTTGGAAGGGTCTTTGAATTCATCAACTGCTGATATCCCAACAAGGAGACCACAGATCTTTAAGTCTCAGCTGAGTTCAGTGCTGCTGCCATACTATCCCCATCAAGCATCCCTTGCTCCATTCAAAGCTAGTAATGTGACTCTCCTGAGAGTTTATCAGCAGCCACTCTTAAACATCTTCTATCAGTAGCCCCATCATCCCCAGTAGACTCCAAATGAAAAGTAGTTCCTTCTCACAAGAGGATCTAGTCAAATAGTACTATTTAAGGGGAGAAACTGAGATGTAGAGAGGTAATGTTTTACCAAGTCAAACAGCTGCTTAATGATAGCATAAGCATGTTCTCTTGACTCTTAACCTGTTCTTCAAAGATGTTATAGCCAGTTGCCAAATACTATGTTTTGGTTTAATTATCCCAAATTTCTAAAAAAAAGACAAAAGTTTAGGAAATATATATAAATAAACTGTTCCTGACTTGTTTTTCTGTTTATTTATTTTAATCTACCACACACTGAAAAGATGTTTAACATGATTAATCATCAGAGAAATGCAAATCAAAACCATAATGAGATGTCATCTCACACCAGTCAGAAAGGTTAGTATCAAAAAGACAAAAAAAAAAAAAAAATAACAAGTATTGACAAGGAAGTGGAGAAAAGGGCACTGTTGGTGGGAATGTAAATTGGTATAGTTACTGTGGAAAACAATGCAGTTTCCTCAAAAACAAAAGCAACCCTAAAAACAGAAATACCATATGATTCAGTAATTCCATTTCTGGGTATTTACTTGAAAAAAATGAAAACACTAATTTGAAAAGATACATGTACTCAATGTTTACTGCAGCAATATTTACAATAGCCAAGATATAGAAACAACCCAAGTGTCCATAGATAGATGAATGGATAAAGGAGGTGCAGTAAATATACATACAATGGAATATTAGTCATAAAATAGAATGAAACCTTGCCATTCGTGACAACATGAATGGACCTAGAGGGTATTATACTAAGTGAAATAAATCAGAGAAAGATAAATACCATCAAATACCATATGATTTCACTTATATGTGGAAATCTAAAAAACAAAAAAACCAACAACAAAGAATAACAGACTCACAGAGAACAAACTAGTGGTTGCCAGCGGGGAAGGGAATAGGGAGATGGCTAAAATAGGTGAAGGGGATTAAACAGTACAAATCTACAGTTATGAAATAAGTAAATCATAGGGATGAAAAGTACTGCATAGGGAATATAGTCAATACTGTAATAACTTTGTATGGTGACAGACAGTAACTATACTTATCATGGTGGGCATTTTGTAATGTATATAATTGTCAAATCACTATGTTTTACACCTGAAACTAATATAATATTAAATGTCAACTATATTTCAATTAAAAATTAAAAAAAAAACAAAAAAGAGAAAGAAGGGATTTCAAATCAATAATGACTTGAGACTGATCTTTGAGGAAATGACTGTCAAAATAAATAGCATTTCCTAATGCATTTATGCATTTCCTAATGCATTAGTACGCAGAAATGCCTTAGTGAAGCTACTAATTTGTGGCATTCTTCGATAACCACACTCTAAACTATAAGCTGTATAAGCTGGCCATCTTCTTGGGTCCTCAGTGAACATCTGCAGAGGACAATTTTCAATTAAAATTGCATTACAATATTTTTTTATTTTGGTTCCATTTAACCCATAGTTAGTGTCATAAATTACACGTAAATATTCCCAAGATGTGAACTGTAGATTTGACAAGTTGTAAATTCCACATGACACACTTAATTTAAACTGTCTTTTTAATAAAGAATAAATTTATTAAAATTTTTGAAAATATTTAAAAAGCATGTTGGGATTCTTGAAAACAGAATCAACTGATGCTACTTTTTCACATTATAATTGTCCACCTTCACGCTTCCCTGAACTGGCTCCACATTATCCAGAGTTCTATCAAAGAGAGGTTGCTTGACACAAAAGCTTTAGTTTTTAAGTCTTCTATTGCATCCCATCTCCTAAAAACAGACTGCACCATAAGGAGATAAAGATTTGACCATTGTAATAGAATTAGCAAAATTTCCAAAAAGATGGACTTTTATAAACTAAATAACAACATTCTTGCATTTTATTATTTGATTCTAGTGAGTACATTAGAAGAGCTTCTGAAGTACTTCAGAATACTAGAGTATTTCTGAAGAGCATTAGGTTGTATAAGAATGTAGCCTATTAGACCAGCCTAATGTAGCCTAGTACATAATTTCTCTCATACCTATTTAGTTAAGAATGGTCAGGTTTACCTCTATAAAGATACTAGCTCACACAGACAGACAAGTTACTATTCGCAAGTCAACTTTAAGCAAAAGAAGCTATTTCAGTTGAATCAAGACTTCTGTTTTAAGAAAGTCACCTATTTTGCACAGGGGCAATAATCCATGCTGTGAATGAAAATGGCACTAGTTTCTTAGTTTCTATTTCTACGCTTGGTCATTTAATTGCTTATGAGCACCCTCTGGTGGGGGGCAGAAGAGAGAAAAGAACCTATTAAAAAACATTGCTTCTAACCCACAGGATGGGGGGGGGGCAAATAATCTGAAACGTGCAGAATTCTCTTGAACTTGCCCTTCTTCCCCATAATTATTTCAAAATTTAGAACTAGTTATTGAGTAAGTTATATGAACCATATAGTTACCCAGAGTCTATAACTTAATTATTCGATAAACATTTATGAAGTTCCCATTATGTCAGGTACTCAGATACAGATAACCTGGCCTTGGATCCTGGCTTTGATATTTTATACCATTTCCCAGGAAAGTTGCTTGATCTCATAAAAACCCACTTTTCTAATCTGAGTAATGGGAATAATATCTTTGTTGACAACATTAAAAAGATGATAAGTGAAAAAGTGCCAAGCCTAGTAGACTTAATTTTGCAACTAAAACAAAAACAAAAAGCACACACATTTGATCTTTGGCTCTTAGTCAGAAAAAAGGATTATCTAATAGGTGTTTTCAGATGCAATGCCCAATTATTTCTGTCTTTAAAAATTTAAGACTAGATGACAGTATTGGTATCAGATAGTTTAATAACACCTTATGTCAACTACATTTAACTTAATTGATATGTGTTCTGAACATACACAGAACAACCCAATGTATTACTTAAACTTTTCCATACCAAAGGTATTCAGAAGATGTTGACCAATATTTAATAAAATAAAATACTTTCTTCCTAGGTAAACAAACCAAGCTAATTTAGGGGTTTCTTATCTATTCTCAACAGCTAGTATGTCATTCTTCTAAGTATCGCCCAGTGAAGAGTATGTTTGTTTAGATATATTTTAGCTCTGAGTACATCTAAGAGCCCATCTCTGACATTCACTACCTGCTTATGATGGGAAATTTTTATGAGGATATTTTACAAGTGATGTCCAAAAGCGGAAACTCACTTCAGGTTTCCCATTTAATTCCTATAAGATGAACTGAACCAAGACTGAAGGAGAGGAAAACAGCCTGCGGGAGGATGGTGGAGGGGGAGAGGAAAGAAGTGTTGCTATCTGCTGCAGTGACTTTAGGAGACTAAGCCTACTAAGGACTCAGCTTAAATACATTTAACCAGCCTGTAAGCTACTTCTCTTCTATCACCACCATTAAAGCAAATCAAGTACTATTGTTCTTTTATGTCTTAAGGCTGCATGGTGCTCTTTTATGACTTTCTCCCATCAATGCTGCCTATGATAGGATTCCATGCGTATAAAAATATTGGAGGGCTAATACATTGAAAGAACACTGTATATAGATAAAAGGATGTGGATTAAAATCCCAACTCTGTGACTTTATTGTGACTTTGATCAACTCTCTTCTCTCAGTTTTATCACCTGTAAAACGAAAAAACATGGACTAGGTGATTTCTAAGTTCCTTTAGCTCACTCTGAACAAAAATTTCAAGGCCATTTCTGGCCCATTTTTCACGCTATTATCCCCATTCTTTTTTATACTGTATACATATTTGCTCACTGAACCAAAAATATGCCTTGCACTTGCCTACTCCTAGATTTTGCTCATGCCATGACTTTTGCCTGGGTTTCCATCCCCATTTTCTTCTACCTGTCTCATAGGTATGCTTGGATCATAAGAGAAAAAGTAAGTGAAAGCACTTTGTCAACTCTCAGTTCAATCTCCTCCTGAAAGCCCCTACTATAACCTCCTAATTTCAAAATTTTCTGTTCTCTAAAACACCTGGTATCTCTAAAAAAAAATTTTTTTTAAAGTAAGCTCTACGCTCAACATGGGACTTGAACCCAAGACGTCAAGATTAAAAGGCATACACTCCACTGAATGAGCCAGCCAGGTGCCCCATAAAACACCTGGTATCTTTTGGTAATCAATCATACCTAGTAAAAATTTGACAACTCTTCCAGAAATAAACATTTTTAGTCAGCTAGTTCCTGAGGGGAGGAGTACAATCCCAGGTGAGAGCTGAGTAGGAGGAGGCAGTGGGGATTTTAGCAACAGAGGTCTCACATGGGTAGGTCAGGATCTGGGTTAAAGAGGTGAAAGCTTGGCCCAGGAATTGGACCTGACTGAAGGAAGGGCCAAATATCTAGGAATCAAAACTCTGTTATCCTACATTTATGGAAGTTTGTCCAGGCCTTAGCCCTGTAAGACATTTCTGTATTGGGGAAGAGGTAGCCCTAAGAAAGTTATCAACACCACTTCAATGGATGCAATGGATTGGTGAGCCTGCTGTTCTAGGAGGCAAAAGGGAGAGGAAGTGTCTCAATGAATAAAAAAGGAATTCTGCCCCCCCCCCAAATGTATTCCCAAGTCTCCTAAATCATTTACACCTGTGACAGGGAAGTTTCTGAGGAAACCTGTATCACTGTAAGATAATTTCTTTGGTAGTCATTGTTATTATGCTTCCTTGGAGAAGTATAAAAGCAGAGTATGAACTTGGACTCCAAAGTTACACTGCCAGTGTTTGAAATCCTATGTCTGCTGGCTAATAGCTGTATGACTTTAGACAACTCCCCCATCTTCTCAGTTCCTCAATTCCCTCCTCTGTAAAGTTTCTAACTTATAAGGTTGTTGTGAGGATTAAAGAGTGGGGTGTGTGTGTGTGTGTGTCCATATATACATATGGTAGGGATTTTGCTATATACCTCTGGGGAGTAGCAAACAGATAATACTAAATTTGTCTTAAGTAGAGTGCACAATATGACATTATTCATTCACTTAACTAATAGTGAGCATCCATGAGGAAATCAGCTGAGTGCTAGGGATACAGCCAATGGTGAACAGTTTCCGTTTTGATGAAGTTAATAATCACTGGTTTGTGAATAAAGTATGCACCATGTTAGCTGTATTTTATCCTGCTATATCTAATCTTTGTTACTGCCTTAGTGAATGTACCTGGCATAGTTTACCAAGTCCTATTCAGAAAAAAAAAGGTTCTTATTTTTCACTCAAGTTCACAAACCTAATAAATAACAGCAGAGTCAGGACTAAGATGTTCATTCTTAGCTTTTTTTTTAAAATGACATCACCTCCACTGTAAATGTGAACTAACCTGGCTAGCTTGTTAAACTTTTAATTTATTGGGTGTGGGAACATTGTAAAGTTAAATTATGAAAAAATTTCCAAAGTCTCTAGATGCCATTAGATTACCTGAAATCATAACTATATTTAATATATTTCAAGGTGTAGAAAGGCAATGAAAGAAATAAAGAGAGCAGTATATATTGTAATATTTCATCTGTTTTTTGCATGGCTAGTTTCTATAGCCTGGACATTTGTAGAGAAAAATTACACTTGAAATCTTCTATACTTCCCAGGTTAGGGAAACATAATCATTAGGTCATTTGAATTATTTTGTAAGTAAGTTAAAGTATACTTAAAAAAAAAATACTACTGTTAAAGAAAATGGTTGGTGCTTGGAGAACAGACTGGAAAAAATGCTTATCAAATCTCTCACTCAAGAAATACAGGACTTTTGCACCTCTCCAAGGACATGCATATAGCACTGTGGCTATGGTGACCTGCAGTCCACTCAGGTCCTTCACATGTTGTCTTGCTTCATACGGGCCAGTCCAATACTATGAACATTTTTTAAAGTAACTGAAAACCAAACTTTCAAACATTTTTCTAACTGTCAAAGTATCTTTTCCCAGAAGATAATGTAATTCTCTATACAATATTTGAGATTTCACACTATAATGGCTTTACAAACAAAAAGCATGAAAAAAACTTTTGTTACCAAAACTACTTAAATACCAAAAAGAAACCACATGTTAAAATAAAAACAAATGCATGTCTTCCAACAATTTATATTTTGTGATAATTGTTGTTATTGAATAATTAGGCTTATGAAAAGATCTCCTGAAAGGTATTTAACAGTTTATGTTAAATGGGTAAGAAAAAAAATCTATCTTGGGTGCAGTGTGTTCAGGTTATAAAAGCACAAGTGCTTATTTTATCTCCCCACAAAGTGTTGCTGAGATAATTACTGCTGACAGCTTTATTCAAGGTTCATTTCACTTCTTCTGCTATTTTTCTCTGGTTAGAAGTTCAACAGAGCCCATGGGAAGCCACACCCCTCACACCTGTTAGGCTTCTTCATGTTACGGAGGGCCAGTATGGACATGTCACTTCAAATTAGCATTGTACCAGGGCACTAACTGTGACAATTACTTATCACAGGTTTAACTAAAAAAAAAAAAAAAAAAAAAAAAAAAAGTTTCTAATTCAACCACAAAAACAGTGTCACAGAATGTAATCTAAACCTGTAAAAGCAGGTTGCATAAAGAACATTCAGAAGCTCAAGAAAAGGTTCCCAGGGTCGAGCTTTGTGCTATATCTGAATTATTCAGGAATATTCTGCAACTGAACATTTCCCTTTAAAACAAAACAAAACCAAAAAAGGTAAACATGGAAGAGCCAGCAATTACACTTTAACAGTAGGCCTCTCCAAATTTTCTTCATAGTTCTCTCCCAAGCTTGAATATGTGATTCATTTTGTTAATTGTTTTGTCATATAACGAATTCGATAATGAAATTTCCAGCTAAAGCAAAGCAGCTACTTCCAGATTTACCAAAGGAAAGACAAAGCTTTATAACCAGGTAGGAAGGAGGTATTCTTCTCTCCTAATATTTGTTTTTTTTCCCCATTTATAAAGCAGAAAATTATAACTAGAGGGCAGACATTAACAAAAAACAAAAAAAAAGAAAAAGGAAAAACCTCATTCTTAAGTGTGTTTTAAGCTAGTTATTATAAGCCTCTCTGTTTCAAGTGCAAAATAATCTCAGAATTATGCCACCTCTGAAAGACCTGGGATGGTTGGCGGTGGTTTATATGGACTGCTGTGAGGCTAATTGTGGATCTTGAGTTAATTACTCTCTCTTAATAGGGGATTTAAAAAATAAATAAAATGAGCTTTTCCTCCATTTTTACCTCAGTTTGTATTCAAGGAAACACTGAATGATGATGGCTAAACTCTGAATACTTCATTATTTGCTGCTGTTATTTAGATAAAGATCTACAAAGTCCAGGAAATAAATATGTCCACACCATAATCAATGCTGATATACACTAACAAAACAAAAATGAATGGATCTATATTTGCCACAACATGCTCAACTTGCCCAGTGTCCATTACCTGGTCAAAGTTAAAAGTTCAATGTTGTTTCACAAACACAAACACACATACACACCAACAACCTGGCTGAAAGATATAAGCCAGAGCCTGTGGAAACTAGCTTTGAAACAGAATCTAGAAGTATTAAACACTCATGAAAAGCAAAGGACAAAATAATGACTCTGAGCAGGAATTCAGCAGGAGAAAGTTAATTGCTTGTTTATTGGAAATGACATCCATTGAAGAATCCTTTGGAATTCTGGCATGGCAACACAATTTCAGTATCTTAATAGTTCCACAAAAATTTAAAACCATCATACACATGGATAGTGCATTAGAAATGCAAAATTTTTCTCAAGCCAAAATACAGAAGGGGTAACTTATAAAAAAACAAAAACCCTCAAGATACTTTTCTTCATCTTCTCTAACATTTAGAAAGTTATTTATTAACAAAGGTATATAAAGTCAACACGAAATATTGATGATAATCCTTTGCTTTATAATCACAACATATTCACAGAGAATCAAGATAAAATCTTTGGTTAGAAGGAGCTTTTACTTCAAGCTGGCTCCTCATTTTAAATTTGATAAAGAGGTTCTGCTGGTGGAAAAACCTCATTATTTTCGAGAGCTACAGTATTAATCAGTGGTGACTTCAGCTCATTATAATGACAGAATCTTCAGATATGCAGGGATACATCTCAGGCCTGCTTTGTATGCATAAAGAGTACCAAGAAGCCATTTGGCACATGTCTAGTCAATAGTGGGATGCCATTTACCCCACAACACTGTGGAACTCTTTGGATAGCAAACATAGGAGCTGTGGATATTTTTCCAGCAGCATCTAATTCCTTGGCAAAACTCAGGCAGTCATGCTAACAGCTTTGGACATAGTGCTGCTGTGCATCTTGTCGTGGCTTTTCCTCCTGGGAAAAATAGTGTCTAAATTAACTATATGAAGTTAGGCACAGCACCATAAATGCTACCTAGAAACCAGAAAAAAAAAAAAAAAAGAGAGAGAGAGAGAGAGAGGGAGAGAATTTCACCTTGCTGGTTAATCCATGCTTGGCCTATTCCAGCCATGTGATTCTTCTTCTGCTCAACTCCCATTCCCTTATTGTGAACTTGGAGAATTCTTGGTTTGTGATTCTTTCAACTTTACCTATGTCTCTGTTTAGGTATTTGATCCTAAGGCCCTTAAGGATTCAGCCTGAATCTTATATTCTCAGTTTTAGCCTCCATAGGGCTTAGAAGGTTTCTTTGATAGGTCAGTCATATAATAAATGTCTATTACTTTAATTTAAATGAGTACTTTGCCTACTTTCCTTGCCAAGATAAAATATGAAAGATCGTTGTAATTTTTAGAGAAATACAAAATCTGCCTAGGGGAAAAAAAATGCCTGGGAACCACTCCAAAGTGAGATAAGAAATACTAAACACTATCATCAGAGTGCCGATTGACCTCTGGGTCTGAGTGAAAAGTATAAGGCCCAAAAGGATTCTGACCTAAGATAGCAGGTTAAATTTGATTCAGTAGTAACTGATAACCTAAAACCACCAGTCAAAATAAGCAAAATATAGACCACTCAAATTCAACATCAACATAATTTGAATTTAAACTTTTTTATTTATTTTTAAAAATTTTTTTTAACGTTTTATTTATTTTTGAGACAGAGAGAGACAGAGAATGAACAGGGGAGGGGCAGAGAGAGAGGGAGACACAGAATCGGAAGCAGGCTCCAGGCTCTGAGCCACCAGCCCAGAGCCCGATGCGGGGCTCGAACTCATAGACCGCGAGATCATGACCTGAGCTGAAGTCAGACGCCTAACCAACTGCGCCACCCAGGCGCCCCATAAACTTTTTTTATTTTTTGATAAAATATACTAGTTTCTTTCATATTTAATGTTTCTGTGTAATTATTTTTGCATTCTAATACATTTCATCTCTGTGGATTTCATGGGAATTAGAGTATTCAAATGTCATTTGCACTCCCAATTTGTAAAATATGATGACTCAAATTTATGAGGATGCATAATGTAGCTAGTAAGAATGTTTTCAGATTGGTATAAAACCTATCTAGTAATGTATACCATATATAAAGATACTCTATTACACTGTAAATTACATCTCACATAGGAATAAAAATACATTAGCATTATTTTACTATCATAGTTTTTAAAAAGGACTCACACTCATAAACACAAGAACCGGTAAGTTCTCTAGATCTCTCTAGATACATGTGCATATATTTAGTTACTGGTTCACTGGGTTCTTGTATACACCAAAGAATAATCTTTTGTATTAAATGGGAAAACCCTCAAATCCAATAATCTTTCAAAAACATTTTGACACATGATAAAATAATGCCTTATTCCTAAGTCAAGCATGTTTTTGTGGGCAAATTCATACCTGCAGCACTTATTTATGTTAATGCCAAAAACCAGTATAAAATGAAAGCTATGCTAAAGTGTTAACTCTGTAAGAAGTAATCATTTTTGTGTGCTAATTTTAAGTCTTATTTTCCAAAAATTAATCAACCTGTAACTTTGAGCTGAATAAATTTACTGAAAAGTATTCCAGTAAAGAAAAAACAAAAGAAAGAAAGAAAGAACCATTAATGTCAGTATAGCAAAACTTTTTAGTGAATTTTTTTTCCCCAGAAGCTAGGAATAGATCATTTTATACATTACTTTAATCAACATATAGTAATGTCAAAAATATTCCTTCAAAGCAAAACAAAATTTCTAGAGATCTCTCAGCAAAGTGGGAGCAAGAAATAAGGAAAGCTTTATTTTTTGAAGGACACTAGTAAGGTTGACATTCAGAAGTTCTGTATTATTTGAAATTTACCTATTTTTAGTTGATCCATTTCATTTGCTAAAGACTTACGCATCAGAATTGTATAGAATCAAATAATTTGAGAGTTGGGGGTGGGAAAGATGATGGAGAGAAAGGGAGAGGATTCCAATATTTGTAAGGCATCTACTGTGCATCACTTTATTTTTTTTTTTTCAACGTTTATTTATTTTTGGGACAGAGAGAGACAGAGCATGAACGGGGGAGGGGCAGAGAGAGAGGGAGACACAGAATCGGAAACAGGCCCCAGGCTCCGAGCCATCAGCCCAGAGCCCGACGCGGGGCTCGAACTCGCGGACCGCGAGATCGTGACCTGGCTGAAGTCGGACGCTTAACCGACTGCGCCACCTAGGCGCCCCGACTGTGCATCACTTTAAATTCCTCCCCCAACTTTCCATTAACATAGGTTTCTTTTTAAAAAATTCTTTATTTAGAGAGAGAGAGAGAAGCCAAGTGGGGGAGAGGAGCAGAGGGATATAAAGAGAGAGAGAATCTTAAGCAGGTTCCACACTCAGCGTGGAGCCAGACATGGGGCTCGATGCCACGACCCTGGGATCATGACCTGAGCTGAAAAATCAAGAGTCAGATGCTCAACGGACTAAGCCACACAGGCGCCCCTAACATAGGGTTCTATGAGGTAGGTACTATTACCCTGTTTCAGGAAACAGAAGTCCTGACAGACTATTTGCTCCTGGTGGGATTGAGATTTCATTCTAATTCAAGTTGTTCTGATTCTAGAACATATATCTGTTCACCCATATGAAAAAACTAACTTCTATTTAGCCAGGCAACCCATATTCACTAACTCATTCTATCCTAAAGCTGCTAATATTCCCACATAGCAGATGAGGAAACACAGACTTCGTAAAATTAGTAAATCTGTCGAAAGCTACTTCAAAATCTTCTAATTACATGGTCATATGTATATTTTCTAATATAACTCATTTGTCTGCTAAGTAAACCAAAGTCCAGAGGACTTATGTGACTTGCCCAAGGTTAAACTGGTGGCAAGTTCAGAGCAGAGACTATGAGCTGGGCCCGTGCCCTTCAATATATCATATTCTTCTTTTCATACTTTGTCATTCAAGATACTCCCACATTTCATCACCACCTAATCCAAGAGCTTCCTAAATGATGTCATATGAAATGTTCCCCAGCTAAAATGACACTGAAACTTATTTGACAGAATAAAAATAACATCATTCAAACTTAACTTTTTACAATTTCCTAATACTAAAACTTTTACTTACTTATACCTTGGGAGAAAGGCTATATAGGCTTTGGCTATAGCCAGTCCTGGGTAAAGTCCACTTAGGAAAGGAGGATAATGAAAGCATCCTCTTGTTTTGCTAACCTGGGAAGCATTGACTAAGGTTGGTTCTTAGGGGCTTGAGAACCAGTAGGCTGCCATTTAGGACACATAAAGACAGCTAAGGAGTAAGTGACAGTGATTAATTCTCTACCAGGGTGGGATGCCCTTGGGGATACTGTAAGAAGAGAATATGGCTCCTCTGGGCAACCTTTGATAGTATAGCTACGTATATCTGGAAGGAGTGGTAGTCACATTTGGGCCCAAATGGGAGGCAGCCTCAATTTTCTTGTAGACTCTATCCTTTCCCCCCAAATCCTCTTCTAGGACCTCATCATCTTGGACTCAGTAACTCCATATTGTACCCTACTCTACACCTTAAGCTCATTAATATCATCTTCTCCCACATCATGACTGTACTGCTCTTACCACCTCCCAACTACACTGAGTCTATATTGCGTTAATTCCCTCAGAGCCTAAAGCCTCAACTAGCTCAATAGATATATGAAGTCTGAACCAACCCCTACGAAGTAAAGAGCAGTTGAAGACTCTGCTAAATTATATTCTTTTATTTTTATTGTAGTATTTGACGGAAAATGTTCCATTTTGACTGTATTTGGGAAATTTTCAGAAATTTTGGCCCAGGTTGAAAAACTTCTCACAGATAGGAAGATAAATGGCCAAACAGAAAGGCCATGTGGTTCCATGGGAGGCATTCTGGTAGACAAGTCAGCAGAATGGGATTCTAGTCCAAACTCTAAAACTTTATCACTTTCAAGTGTTCTTGACAAAGTCATTTACCTCTCTGAATCTCAGTTTCTTTATTTGTAAGAGAAAAACAGTAACTCTTGCATGATTAAAAGATTATGAAAGAAAAATGAGTTAGTCTATGTGAAATGACTTTAAAACCAAAAAACAGATGAATGGTTTATTCCTTTGACATTTACTAGGCTCATTCTATGCACCATCTGACTCAGCATTATTTCAACTTTAACTTTTCATATGTATTCACCTTGATTCCCTTATAGGATCTCAAAGTAAAACTCAAGTGCCATACAGTAAGCAGACATGTAATAAAAAATCTGACTATTAAGCTGATGTTGATGATACAATAAGAACCCTAATTAGTCAAAGTCAAATGCATTGTAACTCATCCCTGTACACAGCACCAAGATCCTAGAGCTGGCCTTAGTCTTAACAACAATAATAGAAGGAATCCACTACACAGCATGAATTTGACCCCACACATCTTTTTACTTTAAAGTCTGACCATTCCTCATTTCTCCTAGTCACTCTTCTTTAGTTACCTTGTCACTAAATATCAAGTATGTATCTATAGATAAAGAGAAGAGTATTGCTGCTTTTGAGGGATCCACAAACAAACAGTTAAATGCATTTACACGTAAGTGTAAGTAACTAATTTTATTACCAAAATGGTTAAGTCTCTTCATAGGAGAATAAGAGGAGGAAATGCCTAACTTCGTCTGAAGACTTCAAGGGAAAATGTCACAAAGAAGTGCCGTTGAATCTTAACAGGATAATTTGATTACGGACTAGGCCACAAGGAATGCAAGCACCTTAGAAGAAGAAAGGAAATGATATAAACAATGGCAAAATGGCAAGAAAGAAGGCAACACATTTAAGAAACAAGTAACTTAATGTTATTGGAGGACAGGTAAGGTACAAAATAGTCAGAGATACAGGTAGAAGGGGGAATGAATAAGTCAGATCATGAAGGGTTATATATGCCCCATATAAGCTCCCATTAGACATTATCCTATAGGCAATGGGAAACCACAGAGAGATTTGAAGCAAGGGAATAATATGAGGCAAATGAATTTAACAAAAAAAATTATACTACAGAAGGAAAGACAGACTAGGGGATGCAAGAAAAGGAGAACTGAAATAGAGAAACCAGGAAAAAATGATAAGAGCCTTAAATAAACTATGGCAGGAATGTTAGAATGACAGGGGGGACAGATCAACAGAACAAAAGAATGAAAACTAAAACCACAATAATTCTTGCCATTTGTTTACATAATTCCAGTATCACAGCAAAATTTAATAATTATTAAATTATTGATCACTGTCACTTGCCCCTTGGCTGTCTTCATGTGTCCTAAATGGCAGCCTACTGGTTCTCAAGCCAGCCGCTAGGAACCAACTTTAGTGAATGCCTCCTGGGTTGGCAAAACAAGAGGATGCTTTCATTATCCTCCTTTCCTAAGCAGACTTCACCCAAAGGCTCAAAGATGATACATTAGAAGAACTCAAAGAAGACCACTGTAGCTAAAAAACAAGAGGTATTATAATATAACACAACACTAAAGTAGTAAGCAGATATCAGAATATGCAGGGCCTGGTGGGTTATGTAATGATTATGGTCTTTATTTGGGAAGATTAAACAGAGAGATTATTTGAGCAGACATATATACTTTTTAAAAAGAAATTATCCTGATGTAGTATGAAGTGCAGACTGAAGGGAAGTGAGAGTGGATATGAGGGCCCAGTCTGTAGCCTTTTGCAATAGTCCAGATTCAAGAAGTTGGTATCTTGTAACAGGGTGGTGGCAGTGGAAATGGATAGAAGTGAATGAGTAAGAGATATATAGGTGCTAAAATTGACAGGAATTGAATATATGAATAAAGTCAGCAAGGGAGACAGAGGTATCAAGAATAACTTCTATCTGATTTGTGAAACTGGATAGACAGTGATGCCATTTATGGAATCAGGGAACTTTAGAGGGGGACCAAGTATGGTCAGGAAAAAATAAAAATTCAATTTTGGATACAATGAATTTAAGGTATATGGGACCTCTAAGTGGAGATGTTAAGAAGGCTTTTCTGGAACTGACATGGGAGGACTGGGCTAGAAATATAAATTTGTTGACCATCATCACATGAATGACAATTTAACCTACAGGTATGATAAGAATGCCTAGGGAGAACTTATGAGACAGAATGAGTACACAGAACTATGCCCTAATGACCTCAAGTATTTACTAATTGGGTAGAGAGGATGAACATCCAAAGGCGACATTAAATGAAGGAGCAGAGACAGGGAAAAGCCAGGAGAGTATGGTATCCTGGGAGGCAGAGGATGAGTATTACAGGAAGGAGGAGTTTTCAGTAGAATCTAATGCTGCTGAGAAGTAGCATTGAAAATAGCTCAGCAGTGGAAATTACCCAAATGCTTGTTCCATCAATATTAAAACAGATGAATAATGTGGAACATCCACATAATGGGATATTATAAACCAATGAAAATGAATCAAGTATAGCTACATATAAGAATACAGATCAGGCAACCGACAGAATGGGAGAAGATATTTGCAAATGACGTATCAGATAAAGGGTTAGTATCCAAAATCTATAAAGAACTTACTAAACTCAACACCCAAAAAAACAAATAATCCAGTGAAGAAATGGGCAAAAGACATGAATAGACACTTCTCCAAAGAAGACATCCAGATGGCCAATTGTCACATGAAAAAAATGCTCAACATCACTCATCATCAGGGAAATACAAATCAAACCACAGTGAGATACCACCTTACACCTGTCAGAATGGCTAACATTAACAACTCAGGCAACAACAGATGTTGGCAAGGATGCAGAGAAAGAGGATCTCTTTTGCATTGTTGGTGGCAATGCAAGCTGGTGCAGCCACTCTGGAAAACAGTATGGAGGTTCCTCAAAAAACTCAAAATAGAACTACCGTACGACCCAGCAATTGCACTACTAGGCATTTATCCACGGGATACAGGTGTGCTGTTTCGAAGGGACACATGCACCCCCATGTTTATAGCAGCACTATCAATAACAGCCAAAGTATGGAAAGAGCTCAAATGTCCATCGATGGATGAATGGATAAAGAAAATGTGGTATACATATATACAATGGAGTATTTCTCAGCCATCAAAAAGAATGAGATCTTGCCATTTGCAACTACGTGGATAGAACTGGAGGGTATTATGCTAAGTGAAATCAGTCAGAGAAAGACAAATATCATATGACTTCACTCATATGAAGACTTTAAGAGACAAAACCGATGAACATGAGGGAAGGGAAATAAAAATAATATAAAAACAGGGAGGGGGAGCAAAAAGAAGAGACTCATAAATATGGAGAACAAACTGAGGGTTACTAGAGGGGTTGTGGGAGGGGGGATGGGCTAAATGGATAAGGGGCATTAAGGAATCTACTCCTGAAATCATTGTTTCACTATATGCTAACTAATTTGGAGGTAAATTAAAAAAAAAAAACAAAAAGAATATGGATCAATCTCATAAACATATGGTTGAAAAAAAAGAAAGGGGAAAGCAAGGAATGAATAAAGGAGACAAACAGTATATACTATATGATTCCATTTATATATGTTGAAAACCAGACAAAACTGATTTAGGGTCTTATTTTTGGACGAAGGGGACCTGAGAGGGCCTTCTGGAATACTGCAAATGTTCTCTTCCTGCTTATGTGAAGGTACTTTATGAAAATTCATCAAGCTGTACATTTATCATTTATACACCTTTCTGAATGAATGTATTTCAATTCAAAGGTTTTTTTCTCCAATACTCTTAAGAAGTCAAGTATAGCTACAATGAGAATTTGGAGGCCTACTTGGTTTGACAATATGGCAGTCAATGGTACCTTGAGGAAAGCTATTCCAGGGGAGAAATGGGTTGAAAGCCAGAGTAGAGTGAGGTGAGAAATCAGTGGAAGAGAAAAAAATATAGATGATAATTACAGATAACTCTTTGAATTTTAGCCACAAAGACTAGGAAAGTAGTAAAGTCTGAGAGAATTTGTTTTTGTATGTTTACATGGATTTGTTTTATGGTGTGTATATGTGTGTTTGATGAGAGGCTTTTTGTGCTTAAACGTGGATAGAATATCCAGCACAATGTGATTCATTAAAATACTAAAGAGATCATTGATAATGTATAGTTGTGAGAAGACAGATGGGAATGGGGAACAGAGCACAGGTAAAGAGATGATCTTATACTCAGCTTGGACTAGAAACAAGGTTTTCTGACTTCCAAACCCAGTGCTCTTTTTCTATACAGTTACCTGATTTGAAAGTGTGGGATTAGGCTAGTGGCAATATTCTAATGTTCAGTTGTAAAGGAGCTTCCAGGTTTTAATCCTGTCTCTGTGGACTTGGACAAGTTTTTAAATAACTACTCATAGTATCTTTCATGTTAAAAATGAGAACGTGAACATTTAATATCACTTCTGGAGTTTTATGGATGAATTGGTAAATCCTCAGCTAGTAGTGTTAAAAGATGCAAAAGGCTAGAATGAGGATACCTTCTCCTTGAATGTTAAAAGCTTGTGGGTAAAGTTGCCAATTATCTATAAATCAACGAATCTAAATGAAAAAGAATTGGCAGATATGATACACACGGTGGTCACGTTTCACAGTAAATTATAGAAAGACCTAGTTTCCACTCCACCTCACATTCCATAGAAGTAGAATTATTGCCACAATGAATGTAGCATGCTCATCCATGAGCTGCTACACAGTGAACATTGTATCATGGTGAAGAACATAAATGACAGATACTTTTACAGATGTCCTGTATTTCATCCACCTGTGCTATTACGAGAGGTATACAATGTGATAAGGCCATGAACTCTATTCTATTCTACTTGGGCTCAAATACCACTGCCACTGACTACTTATGAGATCAAATGAGTATGTCTCAGTTTGCTCATGTGTAAAATGGGGTAAACAATAATTACCCCATTGGATTGTTAGAAAGATTGAACTATATTATTATATATATTACTAACACTAATATCTTGTGTATAGTACTTTTATTTTTATTTATTTATTTATTTTTTATTTATATATGAAATTTATTGTCAAATTGGTTTCCATACAACACCCAGTGCTAATCCCAAAAGGTGCCCTCCTCAATACCCATCACCCACCCTCTCCTCCCTCCCACCCCCCATCAACCCTCAGTTTGCTCTCAGTTCTCAACAGTCTCTTATGCTTTGGCTCTCTCCCACTCTAACCTCTTTTTTTTTTTTCCTTCCCCTCCCCCATGGGTTCCTGTTAAGTTTCTCAGGATCCACATAAGAGTGAAACCATATGGTATCTGTCTTTCTCTGTATGGCTTATTTCACTTAGCATCACACTCTCCAGTTCCATCCACGTTGCTACAAAAGGCCATATTTCATTTTAAAGTACTATCTAATGTTATCATTATTCCCAGAAAGACAGGTCTAAGATGAGCTGAAGGCAAAGGGACTAATCTTATGGGGACAAAACAGATTCTTTAAGGAAAATATCTGAATGCTTATAACAGGTGAGGTTGGAGAACTACTATGTAGGGAAGGAAAAATAAGAACTTGAGATTTAGGGAATCCCTTATGGTACAGTGGAAAGAGGTTGTAGAGTCAAACCTGGACCAGGATCCCCTTTCTACCAGTTCTTCTGTGTGTTGTTGCACAAGTTCCTAAACCACTCTGAGCCTCAGTTCCTTCATGGAAGGAGCTGTGTAAATAAAGGAATAATAACATCTACCTTTAAGGATTGATTAATGGGCATTTTAGGGATAAAACATATAAAGCCCCAGCAAAATGCTTAGAAGAAAGTAGGATAGATGAATATTGTTCCAGTTGTTACTATTTTTATTAATAACAACAAGAATAATAATTAGAGAGGTGAAGAGAAATGGTTATATTTCATCTAGACTTTTCTTTCTTTTTTTTACTTCCTTGGGTCATGTCATAAATGTATTCTATTTTTAGCTATAACTTTTTTTTTTTTTAATTAAGTAACCCCCCCACAGGGCACCTGGATGGCTCAGTTGGTTGAATGGCCAACTTTGGCTCAGGTCAGCCCCACGTCAGGCTCTGTGCTGACAGCTCGGAGCCTGAAGCCTGCTTCGGATTCTGTGCCTCCCTCTCTCTCTCTCTCTGCTCCAACCCACTCGCATTCTGTCTCTGTCTCTCTCAAAAATAAATAAACATTAAATTAAGTAACCCCTATGCCCAACGTAGGGCTCGAACTCAAAACTCCAAGATCATGAGTCACATGCTCTACCAACCGAGCCAGCCAGGTGCCTCAATTGTAACATATGTTGTATCAAAATAACTAAACATCAATTTTTGAAAGTTAATTTAGTTCTCACTGAAAAACTGATGTCACACTGCAAAAGGCTAATTTTCATTAAATTATTTTTGAGTTTATAATCATCTGAAAATACATAAACATCATAATGAAATTTTTGTTTCTGAATTCAGGGAACAAGTGATCCTGTTAGTAAAAAGAAACAATTCCCTGAATAATCATTTTTAAACATGGAATCTTTACATTTTTCAAGAGACTGTTATACACTTTCCCCCTATCCTAAAGGTTTCATTTTTCTGGTTTGTTTTGGTTTTTCTTTTAGTAACAATTATCAGCTTATATTTATCAGTTCTAAAACAGTGGATAACTAAATTTTGAGAGAGATTCCTAAATGGATAACCACAGAACAGAAAAGTTTATGATAGCACTGGGGTGGCTCAGTTGGTTGAGTGTCCATTTCTTGGTTTCAACCTAGGTCATGGTCTCATAGTTTGTGGATTCAAGCCCTACGTGGGGCTCCATGCTGACAGAGTGGAGCCTGCTTGCGATTCTTTCTCTCTCCCTTTCTCTGTCCTTCCCCTGCTTGCACGTGTGCTTTCTCTCTCTCTCTCTCAAAATAAATAAACTTAAAAAAAAAAGAAAAGCATATCATAAATAATACAACTCTTACAAATCTCTCTTCTTTTACTTAATTTACTGAAGCAGATGATTAAGATAACTGCGGAAGTAAGAAATGCAATGAACACCATGGGGTAACACACTGTTAATAAAGGTCTATTAAATATCATTTGAAAATGTCATATTTATTTGTCACTAGTCTGAAGGTTACCCTTTTTTGTCTGAATTACAAATATTTGAATTTTATGACAGATGAGTTTACATCTGCTCTAAATGAGACTGAAAGGTTAGAAACAAGTAACACAAATCAGATCTGCAGCTTTTCAATTGCACAACTAATCCAAGATAACCAATGAGATGATTTAGGTCAAATTTCTCTTCTGAGTCCTCATTCATGTGTTATCCATATGCTTGTTCACCTAGAATGATTCACTAGCATTTTACAAATCAGGGAATACATCTGTTCTTTTTCATGTCTTCAGATTCTCCAGTTACCTCTCTATTCAGCTCATTCTGCTTGCTTCCTGTTTAACTGTGAAATTACATTTAAATTTTAGGGGTAAGATATTTAAGTACTTCATACTTTCCTTCAGATTTGCATGGTTTAATTTGGGTTACTGTTCTTGCTTCTTCTTGGTGTTTTTTGTTTGTTTTTGCCTCTTTT
This sequence comes from Herpailurus yagouaroundi, assembly GCF_014898765.1. Lineage (NCBI taxonomy): Eukaryota > Metazoa > Chordata > Mammalia > Carnivora > Felidae > Herpailurus > Herpailurus yagouaroundi. The sequence continues at coordinate 40,584,357 of NW_024412388.1, forward strand.
CAGTAGTATCAACTACACAGATGGTGGTTTCCAGCTCTCACGGTTCTTCATACTTACCCACTGTTACAGGAGTTCTTCCAGAATTAAGACTACTAACTCTCCTAGCTTCTGGAGTGTAGGGGAAAAAGATGGCTTCTTAGGATACCTATGCTTTCTCCAGATAAGATTCTATTTTCTCCAGTTATTTCTTGAACTGCCCATCCTTCTCCCATACCACAATGCTCTACTATCAGTGTTTTCTTATGAATTTGAAGCACTTTATATAAGCTGGTATTTATAAAACATTCATTTTTAATTATTCCACTGCTGAGAATACTGAAAAGAAATTAAAATAACCCTAAGAAAGTGTTCAAATACAGCTATTTGCCTTTAAACAGCAAGATGTTGAAGTAATGGTTTCAAATGAGAAAATGATACACAAATAAAAGATAACTTCTGAATTTTGAGATGGAACAGCTAGCATGGTTCACCAGCAATTTACAAGTCAGGTGCATTTACTTATTAAGCAAATGTCTAACTATATAATCACTAATAGCTTAAAATATCCAAATTAATTTGTTACATAAACTTGGAGAACATGTATTGGTTTTTTTAAGTTTTATTTGTAGTATCAGTCCTGTATTTTCTAACCTGTCATAATTAATTCAGTCCTCTTGCACTTTGAAATCTCCACAATAATAAGAACTTTATCAGGCTGGTGTTGGTATGAAGTGGCACAACAAACTGAAATCCCACCGGGAGCAGTCCACAGACTTCTCTTCTAAGCAGCAGAAAGCTGTTATCATTTTCTGAATTACAGGAACTATAAAAGGACACTCTACTCAAGCTGCCGCTGAATGTCACCTGAAAAGCAATCACAAAAGGGCTCTGTCTTGGCTTATCTCTGAGCTCTGTCACTACGGCAACCAGCAGGGAATAAGTATCTGTGGGTCTATGAATTTCAGAATCCCATAAAAGCCAGGGCTAAAAAGGCATGTGCAGCCTCTCAGAGATTGACTGCATTAATACATTAGCAAATACTGTGAAACACTGGATAAATGTCAGCAATTATGGAAAAAGCGTCTAATAACGATATTCGTTGCCTGTCAAACCCCCGTGAGGTTTGATATGTAACTGCCACTCAAAGCTGTCTGTAATTTTATCTCTTTTATACATCTGAATCCACAGCATTCAAATTTGTACTTTGAAAGTAATAAACTGTAAAGCAGTTCATTCCGTGTTGATCACAGCTGTCAACAAACATACAACAAAAGAACAAAAAGACTCATTGGCTGTGGGAACGATCACTACCAACAATCTCTTGTAGATGATTACCAAAAAAACCCTTACATACTATACATGTAGAATAGTAAACAACGTCATGATGTGGAATAGCAATTGATAGGACTATTGATTAAGTCACCTTGAGCTCAAAAAGCTACTTACCATGCAAAAATTTTCATTTTAAGCCTTATCTTTCCGTTGGAAAATTTATAAGAATGTAGCCAATTGAACACAGTTGCAAACATCCCTTTTCTTTACACATCAAAAAATGACATGGAATCTCTGTTAGCTCCAAAACAGGTTACAACGCTATCCTCACCACTTTTCTCAAACAGAGAATTATAGGCAATTGATTACATCTAAAACCCAAGAGTCTAAAGGCACAACTTAACAAACTGGGAACACTATTCTTCAGATTCATATTTCCATTGCTCAAGAAAATGACTTATTAAGAAATCTTATCACATATGTTACAGCTGTTCAAATACAATAGACAGCATGTTAACTTGCAAACACAAATGCCGGAGATTAAGTAGTGCACATATGTATTCTAAACAACCTTCGTTTCTCAGTTAGAGAATGGGGTCAGGTACAAGAGTTCTAATAAGACCTTTCTCAGTTACAGAGGAAAAGAGCTTGGTTTCTTGAAAAAGGGCAGCGGAGCCTCTGAAGAAAGCAGTAATATGTACTGGAATACTTGGCTATCAGTTATTTATTGCGATTTAGAGCCAATCACTTGACTTTTCAGAGTTACATTTAATATAAATACAAGAAACATTTACTGTTTATTTTGTGCTAGGGACTCTACTAGGTACTTAAGACACAGAGATGAATAAGATCGGCCTCTTGTCCTCAAAGAGTTCATAGTCTTATAGAGAGAAAAGTATATGTAAACAAATAAGTTATTACAACTACTCTTTATAAGAGCTAGTTAGAAGAAAGAAGTGGTTTGAAATAGCACTGAGGAAAATTTACAATAATATCAACTGTATTCCATTGTGTACTATTTTTATCAAAAATTATTTACTTATAATCTGCTACTTGGCTCAAATGAGATCATATATATGAAATGTTTGTAAACTAAAAATCACTATATGAATGTCTCTTAATGTCCTCAACTACCAGCATATGGCTACTATTCAAGAACACACATATATGCAAACCAAAGTGCTACAATGAAAATCTAAAATTCACTTACTTTCAAAAACACATAAATGCTACCCAAATAAAGGAAAATGAAGACAAATTTTCTGTTTCTGCTTTTTATGGAATAAGTGTTAAGCTTCAAACCAGTATGAGTACAATTCTGGAAAAAATCTGACTGGATATTTAAAAATTGAAATTATCTGGAGAAACATGGAACACGGAAGAAATAGCATGGTACAAAAGAAGGTACATGGCATCAGGGAGGGAGCAGATTTGGAGTTGAATACTGATTCTGCATTTTGCCTTCTCATCTATCAATTATGGTTTTAAATCAACATATTCATCATCATCTATTTTTTTAAGTTTTTTAATGTTTTATTTATTTTTGAGACAAAGAGAGGCAGAGCATGTGCGGGGGAGGCACAGAGAGAGAGGGAGACACAGAATCCAAAGCAGGCTCCAGGCTCTGAGCTGTCAGCACAGAGCCTGACGTGGGCTCGAACTAACAAACTGTGAGATCATGACCTAAGCCAAAGTCAGATGCTTAACCAACTGAGCCACCCAGGCACCCCTCATCATAATCTACTATTAAAAATAAAACTTAATGAGGCCCAGTCACCTATAATAAAATGCACCCATTTTTTAAAGTATTTTTTAAAGTTTATTTTGAGAGAGAGTGTAAGTGTGAGTGGGGGAGGGGCAAAGAGAGAATTCTGCATTGACAGCATGGAGCCCCACTTGGGGCTCGAACCCACAAACCACGAGATCATGACCCCAAAACAAAGAATCCAACCGACTGAGCCACCCAGGCACCCCAAAATGCACCCATTTTAAAGTGTACAGTTTAAGGAGTTTCGATATATATATATATTTGTAACCACCACCGCCACAATCAAAATATCAAAAATTTCTATCACCCCCCCCAATTTCCTAGTATTATTTAGTTAAGACTTTTTTTTTTTAATGTTTATGCATTTTTAGAGAGAAAGACAGCATAAGCGGGGAGGGGCAGAGAGAGAGGGAGACGCAGAATCTGAAGCAGGCTCCAGGCTCTGAGTGGGACTCGAACCCACAAACCACGAGATCATGACCTCAGCTGAAGTCAGACACTTAACCGACTGAACCACCCAGGCACCCCAAGACTTCTTTATATAATCTGGATATAAGGTGTCTGCCACATATATGTTTTCCACATATTTCATCCAAGTCTGTGGTTGCCCTTCCTTTTTTCCCTGAATGGTGTCTACTGAAGAGCAAAAGTTACAATCTGTAATGAAGCCAAATGTACTTTTTTTTTTTTCTTTTATGGTGAGGGCTTTTAGTGTCCTAAGAAATTTTTTTCTACTCTCAAGTCTTAGAAGATTTTCTCCTATATTTTCTTCTACCAGTTTTACAGCTGTAGCTTTTGCATTTAGGTCTATGATCCATTTCAAGATAATTCTTGTGTATGACATAAAGGTTCAAGTTGTCCTTACTGACATGACTATTTGTTTAAAAAAAAAAAAAGGACCATCCTTTCTCCATTGAACTATTTTGATATCTTTGTACAAAATCAATTGACATATATATATATAATATATATAGTTAATGTATGTTTATATGTGTATACACACACACACAATCTATTTCTGAATGCTGTATTTTATCCATTGATCTATATGCCTGTCTTTACACATATCACATTGGCTTGAATACTGTATTCTTTTTGAAATCAGGCAGTATAGTCCACCAACTTTGTTCTTTTTCAAAACTGCTTTGGGAATTCTACATCCTTTATATTTCTATATAAATTTTAGAAGTAACTTATCAATTTCTACCCCAAATAAGCTATTGAGATTTCGATTGGGAATGCAGTAAATCCATAGATTAGTGTGGGGAGAAATAAAACCTTTGAAAATATTGAAGTTCCAATCCATGACCATGATATACCTCTCCATTAAAAAAGTTTTTTTTTTAATGTTTATATTTGAAAGAGAGATAGAGAGATATGTACACAGTGTGAGTTGGGGAGGGGCAGAGAGAGACAGAAGCAGCCTCCAGGCTCTGAGCTATCAACACAGAGCCTGACGCAGGGCTTGAATCATGAGCTGTGAGATCATGACCTGAGGTGAAGCCAGATGCTTAACCAACTGAGCCACCCAGATGCCCCTATACCTCTCCACTTTTAAGGACTTTATAGGTACACCTCATTTTATCGTGCTTCACTTTGTTAACAGTGTGGTTTTTTTATTTTGTTTTGTTTTGTTTTACGAATGGAAGGTTTATGGTAACTCTTTATGGAACAAGTCTATCAGTGCCAATTTTTCCAACAGTATTTTCTCACTTTTTGTCTTTGTGCTGCATTTGGGTAATTCTTACAGTATTTCCAACTTTTCCATTATTATTATATTTGTTACAGTTATATACGATCAGTGATCTTTGAAGTTACTATTGTAATTGTTTTAGGAGACCATGAACCACACCTATATAAGGCAGCAAACTTAATAAATGTTATGTATGTTCTGATTGCTCTAAAACCAGCTTTTCCCCATCACTCTCTCTCTCCTCAGGCCTCCCTATTCTCTGAGACACAACATTATTGAAATTACACCAGTTAATAATCCTACAATGGCCCCTGAGTGTTTAAGTGAAATGAAGAGTCGCAGGTGTCGGGTGCCTGGGTGGCTCAGTTGGTTGAGCATCTGACTTCGGCTCAGGTCATGATCTCATGGTTTGTGGGTTCGAGCCCCACATTGGGCTCTGTGCTGACAGCTCAGAGCCTGGAGCCCTACTTCGGTTTCTGTGTCTCCGTCTCTCTCTGCCCCTCCTCTGCTCATGCTCTGTCTCTCTCAGTCTCTCAAAAATCAATAAACATTAAAAAAAAAAAAGAGTTGCAGGTCTCTCGCTTTATATTAAAAGCTACAAATGATCAAGCTTACTGAGGAAGACATGTAGAAAGACTGAGAGCTAGGCCTCTTGCACTAGTTAGCCAAGTCATGAAGGCAAAGGGACAGTTCTTGAAGGAAACTAAAAGTGCTACTCCAGTGAATATATGAATAAGAAAGCGAAATAGCTTTACTGCTGATATGGATAAAGTCTGAGTGGTCTGGATGGAAGATCAAACTAGCCACAACATTCACTTAAGCCAAAACCTAATCCAGAGCAAGGCCCTAACACTCTTCAATTCTGTGGTGGCTGAGAAAGGGGAGGAAGCTGCAGAAGAAAAGTATGAAGCTAGCAGGGGCGTGTTCACAGGATTTAAGGAAAGAAGCCATCTCTATAAGATGAAACTACAAGGTGAAGCAGCAGGTGCTGATGTAGAAGCTGCAGCAGGTTATCTGGAAGCTCCAGCTAAGATAATTAATGAAGGTGGCTACACTAAACAACAGAATCTCAATGTGGACACAACAGCCTTATATGGAAAAGGATGCCATTCAAGACTTTCATTGCTAGAGAGAAGTTAATGCCTGGCTTTAAAGCTTCAAAGGACAGGCTGACTCTTGAAAGGGACTAATGCAGCTGGTGGCTTTAAGTTGAAGCCCATGCTTCTTTACCATTCTGAAAATCCTAGGGCCCTTAGGAATTACAGTAAATCTACTCTGCCTGTGTCATTCATTCATTCATTCATTCATTCAGACAGCAAGTGGGGGAGAAGGGCAGAAGAAGAGAGAATCTCAAGCTCAACATGGGGCTCAATCTCACAACTCTGGGATCATGACCTGAGATGAAATCAGGTCATGACTCCCCATGTGCCCCAACTCTTCCTGTGCTCTTTAAATCAAACAAAGCTTAGATGACAGCAAATCTGTTTACAGCATGGTTTACCAAATATTTTAAGCCCACTGTTGAGACCTGCTGAGAAAAAAAGATTCCTTTCAAAATACTACTGCTTATTGACAATGTTCCTGGCCACCCAAGAGCTCTGATGGAAATGTACAAAGAGATGAATGTTGTTTTCATGCCTGCTAATACAGCATCAATTCTGCAGCCCATGGATCAAGAAGTCATTTTGACTTTCAAGTCTGATCATTTAAGAAATCCATTTTGTAAGGCTATTGCTGTCATAGATAGTGATTCATCTGATGGATCTAGACCAAACGGATTGAAACGTTCTGGAAAGGATTCACCCTTCTAGATGCCATTAAGAACATTTCTTGATTCATGGGAAGAAGCCAAAATATCAGCATGAACAGCAGTTTGGGAAAAGTTGATTCCAACTCTCATGGATGACTTTGAGGAGTGCAACACTTCAGTTAAGGAAGTAACTGCAGATGGGGTAGAAAGAGCAGGAGAACTAGAATTAAAAGTGGAGTTTGAAGATGTGAACGAATGACTGCAATCTCATGATAAAATGTGAACAGATGATGAGCTTTTTACAGATGAACAAAGAAAATGGCATCTTCAGATGGAATCAACTCCTGGTGAAGATACTATGAAGACTGTTGAAATGACAACAGAAGATTTAGAATATTACATAAACTTAGTGGATAAAGCAGCAGCAAGATTTGAGAGGAGTGACTCCAGTTTTGAAAGAAGTTCTACTGTGGGTAAAATGCTATCAAACAACATCACGTGCTACAGAGAAATTGTCCATGAAAGGAAGAGTCAATCAGTACAGATTTTATTTTTGTCCTATTTTAAGATATTGCCACAGCTACCCCAAACTTCTGCAGCCACCATCCTGATTAGTCAACTGTCATCAACATCAAGATAAGACCCTCCACCAGCAAAAAGATTACAAGTCACTAAAAGCTTAGATGACAGTTTTCATATTGAGCAATAAAGTGTTTTTAAATTAAGGTATGTACATTGTTCTTTTTAGACATAATGCTATTGCACACTTCACAGACTACAGTATAATGTAAACATAACTTTCATACGCACTAGGAGAAAAGTATTTGTTTGACTTGCTTTATTGTGGTATTTGCTTTATTGCAGTGGTCTGGAAGCAAATCTTTGGTATCTCCGAGGTATGCCCATATTTCTTTATGCAATAATTTGTAGTTTTCAGTGTATAGAGATCTTACACATATTTTGTTAGATTTATCCTTAAATATTTCATGTTTTTGGGTGAATCATGAATAGTATATTATTTCAAAAACTCCATTTTCTGGAATTATTACAACCAATCCCTCAGAAATACAAGCAATTATCAGGGAATACTATGAAAAATTATATGCCAACAAACTGGACAACCTGGAAGAAATGGACAAATTCCTAAACATCTGCACACTTCTAAAACTCAAACAGGAGGAAATAGAAAGCTTGAACAGACCCATAACCAGCAAAGAAATTCAATCAGTTATCAAAAATCTCCCAACAAATAAGAGTACAGGACCAGATGGCTTCCCTGGGGAATTCTACCAGATATTTAAAGCAGAGATAATACCTATCCTTCCCAAGCTATTCCAAAAAATAGAAAGGGAAGGAAAACTTCCAGACTCATTACTTTGATTCCTAAACCAGACAGAGACCCAGTAAAAAAAAGAGAATTACAGGCCAATATCCCTGATGAACATGGATGCAAAAATTCTCAATAAGACACTAGCAAATCGAATTCAACAGCATATAAAAAGAATTATTCACCATGATCAAGTGGGATTCATTCCTGGGATGCAGGGCTGAAAAAGCATTTGACAAAATTCAGCATCCTTTCTTAATAAAAACTCTCGAGAAAGTCGGGATAGAAGGAACATACTCAAACATCATAAAAGCCATTTATGAAAAGCCCACAGCTAATATCATTCTCAATGGGGAAAAACTGAGAGCTTTCCCCCTGAGATCAGGAACACGACAGGGATGTCCACTCTCACCGCTGTTGTTTAACATAGTGTTGGAAGTGGTAGCATCAGCAATCAGACAACAAAAGGAAATCAGAGGTATCAAAATTGGCAAAGATGAAGTCAAGCTTTCACTTTTTGCAGATGACATGATACTATACATGGAAAATCCGACAGAGTGCACCAAAATTCTGCTAGAACTGATACATGAATTCAGCAAAGTCGCAGGATACAAAATCAATGTACAGTTGCATTCTTATACACTAATAATGAAGCAACAGAAAGACAAATAAAGAAACTGATCCCATTCACAACTGCACCAAGAAACATAAAATACCTAGGAATAAATCTAACCAAAGATGTACAAGATCTGTATGCTGAAAACTATAGAAAGCTTATGAAGGAAATTGAAGAAGGTATAAAGAAATGGAAAAACATTCTGTGCTCATGGGTTGGAAGAATAAATATTGTCAAAATATCAATACTACCCAAATCTATCTACACATTCAATGCAATCCCAATCAAAACTGCACCAGCATTCTTCTCGAAACTAGAACAAGCAATCCTAAAATTCATATGGAACCACAAAAGGCCCCGAATAGCCAAAGTAATTTTGAAGAAGACCAAAGCAGGAGGCATCACAATCCCAGACTTTAGCCTCTACTACAAAGCTGTAATCATCAAGACAGCATGATATTGGCACAAACACAGACACATAGACCAATGGAATAGAATAGAAACCCCAGAACTAGACCCACAAAAGGATGGCCAACTCATCTTTGACAAAGCAGGAAAGAATATCCAATGGAAAAAAGTCCCTTTAACAAATGGTGCTGGGAGAACTGGACAGCAACATGCAGAAGAATGAAACTACCATTCACAAAAATAAACTCAAAATGGATAAAGGACCTGAATGTGAGACAGGAAACCATCAAAACCCTAGAGGAGAAAGCAGGAAAAGACCTCTCTGACCTCAGCCGGAGCAATTTCTTACTTGACACATCCCCAAACGCAAGGGAATTAAAAGCAAAAATGAACTACTGGGACCTTATGAAGATAAAAAGCTTCTGCACGGCAAAGGAAAAAACCAACAAAACTAAAAGGCAACCAACGGAATGGGAAAAGATATTTGCAAATGACATATCGGACAAAGGGCTAGTATCCAAAATCTATAAAGAGCTCACCAAACTCCACACCCGAAAACCAAATAACCCAGTGAAGAAATGGGCAGAAAACATGAATAGACACTTCTCTAAAGAAGACATCCAGATGGCCAACAGGCACATGAAAAGATGCTCAACGTCACTCCTCATCAGGGAAATACAAATCAAAACCACACTCAGATATCACCTCATGCCAGTCAGAGTGGCTAAAATGAACATATCAGGAGACTATAGATGCTGGAGAGGATGTGGAGAAACGGGAACCCTCTTGCACTGTTGGGAATGCAAACTGGTGCAGCCACTCTGGAAAACAGTGTGGAGGTTCCTCAAAAAATTAAAAATAGACCTACCCTATGACCCAGCAATAGCACTGCTAGGAATTTATCCAAGGGATACAGGAGTACTGATGCATAGGGGCACTTGTACCCCTATGTTTACAGCAGCACTCTCAACAATAGACAAATTGTGGAAAGAGCCTAAATGTTCATCAACTGATGAATGGATAAAAAAATTGTGGTTTATATACACAATGGAGTACTATGTGGCAACGAGAAAGAATGAAATATGGCCCTTTGTAGCAATGTGGATGGAACTGGAGAGTGTGATGCTAAGTGAAATAAGCCATACAGAGAGAGACAGATACCATATGTTTTCACTCTTATGTGGATCCTGAGAAACTTAACAGGAACTCATGGGGGAGGGGAAGGAAAAAAAAAAAAAGAGAGAGAGAGAGGTTAGAGAGGGAGAGAGCCAAAGCAGAAGAGACTCTTAAAAACTGAGAACAAACTGAGGGGTAATGGGGGGTGGAAGGGAGGGGAGGTTGGGTGATGGGTATTGAAGAGGGCATCTTTTGGGATGAGCACTGGGTGTTGTATGGAAACCAATTTGACAATAAATTTCCTATATGGAAAAAAAACTCCATTTTCAAAATTTTCTTTGGTGCTATATAGTAACTTTTATTTTTTTGCTGTATTAATCTTGCAGCTTGTGCCTGTGTTAATTTCACTTGTCACTTTTAGTAGTTTTTCCTTTGATTATATTGGACATACAAACTACTAAACAAAGTGTATAAGAATAAAGAAAACATGTAAATTACAAATTACATAAATTACAAAAATTTGTAATTTAATTTTGTTTTATCAGATACTGACTTTTTTGCAGTCCTCTAAAATGTACTAAAACTTTATTTATGGTCCAGACTGTGGTCTATTTTGGTGAATGGACCATTGTTACACTCGAAAAGAAAGTGTACTCTGCTATTGATGAGTAAAGTGTATAAATTTCAATTAGGTCAAGTTAGTTAAGAGTGTTGCTCAAGTCTTCTATATCCTTATCTGTTATTTTCTGGCAACTGCTGATACAGGAATGAAATCAGTAGTTAGAATTGTAAACTTGTCTATTCTTTTGGTCTTGTCAGGTTTTATTTTATGTATTTTGAAACTGCTTCTAGGTGCATATATAAGACTGTTATGTCTTCTTGATGAACTGTCCTTTCAATCATATGAAATGTCTCCTTTTAATATTCTTTGTTTTGTACTTTGATGTTAACATAGTCATTATAGCTTTCTTATAGTCATTATACTTAAAGTAAGTTTCTGATAGGCAGCATATAGCTGAGTCTTGTTTTTTAAAATTCATTTTGACAATCTTTGCCCTTTAATAGACCATTTACATTTACTGTAATTATAATGTAGTTGGATTTAAATCTTTCATCTTGCTATTTGTTTTGTACATATCCCAATTTTTCTTTTTTCCTGCCTTATTCTGGATAATTTTTATAATAATTCCATTTTATCCTTAACAGCTTATTAGCTATGTTTTTTGTCTTTTTTTTTTTTTAGTGGTTCCTCTAAGGTTTACAATATGCATCTTTAATATAACAGACTATCTTTAATTAATATTATACTACTTCATGTAGTGTTATTTTCCTTTGGCTTAAAGAAATTTCTTTATCATTTCTTGCACTGCAGGTTTGCTGACACCAAATTCAATTTTTGTTTAGAGAAGTATTTTTCATTCAGTTTTGAAAGAACATTTTCATCTGATATAGAATTCTAGGTTGTCATTTTTTTTTTAACTTTTAGTACTTTAAAAATGGCATTCTACTGCTTTTTAGCTGCATTGTTTCTGATGAGAAATCTAAAGAATCTACATTTGTTCCCCTATGTAATCAGTGTTGTTGTTTTTTAACTCTTTCTGCTTTGAAATTTCTTCTCTTTATCACTTGTTTTCACCTTTGATAATGATACTCCTCAGTGTAGAAATCTTTGTGTTTACTTTTCATGGAGTTCATTGAGTTTCTTGGATCTGTAAGTGTTATGGTTTTTATCAAATATGTAAAAATTTCAGAGATTATCTCTTCAAATATTTTTTGTCTTGACCTCCTTCCCCTACCTTTTCTCTCCCTTTAGGATCCAATTACATGTATGTTAGACTGCTTGATTTTGTCCTAGGGGTCATTGACACTTTGTTCATTTATTCTTGTCTTTTTTTCTCTCTGTGCTTCAATTTAGATAGTTTCTATTGCTACATATTAAAGTTCACTGGTCTTTTCTTTGGCACTTTCTAATCTGCTATTAAGCCATCCAGTAAAAGTCATTTCAGATATAATATTGTTTATCTCTAGAATGATACATTATTCCATTTTATATATTCTAGTCTCCCCTCATTAACTACATGTTTTTAAATACTTGAACATGTTCATAATATTTATAAAGCTCAAATCCCTATGTGCTAATTTAATTATCTAAGTCACTTTTAAAAAAAAAATTTTTTTTTTTTTGAAAGAGAGACAGAGCGTGAGCGGGGGAGGCACAGAGAGAGAGGAACACAAAGAATCTGAAGCAGGCTCTGGGCTCTGAGCTGTCAGCAGAACCCTCTGCAGGGCCCAAACTCAAGAACTGCGAGGTTATGACCTTAGCTGAAGTCAGATGCTTAACCGACTGAGCCAACCAGGCACCCCAATCTAAGTAATTTCTATGTGTATTTCTTTTGACTAATTTCTCTCCTGTTTGTGAGTTAGGTTTCTCTGCTGTTCGTATGTATAGTAATTTTTGACTGGATGCTGGACTCTGTTTTCTAGAGGCAGTTATTTGTTAATCAGCTTGTTCCTTTTGAAGATTGTTTTTAAGCGTGTAAAAAGGCAGTCCTAGAGTAGCTTCACCCTAAGCCTTGCTTATTCTCTCCATTAAGATGTGACTCTTCTGGTGGATATCCTTTGAATGCCCCATGTAGTCACTGAGGTGTCTCCACAATGGCCAGTGGGAACTCAAACTATTCCCAGTTCTATGTGAGCTCTGAGAATTGTTTGCCTTACAGATCCTAGTTAATTGTTCTTTCTCCTGGCAGTTGTTCTTTACCCAGCCTCCTGGAATTTCACCATCTGCATGCACAGATTGGTATTCAACTAAACACCAGGGGAACACTATGTAGATTTCTAGAGGTTTTTCCTCTGCTAGTACTTTACCTTCCAAAGTCTAGCTGCCTTGACTTCCCTAAACACTTTCTTTTCAAACTCAATAAAATAACCAGTTCCTGCTTTGGTTTCCTCTCTGTACTCTGGAATCCAGACATTCCTCCAGGCAGAATGTAAGACTACCATAGGGCTCGTATGTCTCCTTCAGAGTCCTACATTATCTGTTGTCTAATATCTGAAAATAGTTATTTCACATATTTTATCCAGTCTTCCACTTGTTTATAGAGGGAAGAAAATTTCCATAGCAGTTAACTATTCATGGACAGAAACAGTAGTCTACAGGCTTAGGATTTTAATAAACCCCTTGTAAAATCAAGATTCACAGCATTAGATCAAAATGCTTGTAAATTTTGTGTTGGGGGCTGCCTTGCTTCCATGTGTTTGTCCTCATATTTACTGAGTAAATACGTCCCTTGAATGCTTCATCCACCCTCCCAAATTTCTCTCTCTGTTCAGGGTACAGTCCATTTCACAACTTTTCATTCCTTTAAAAATAAAACTTTCCTCTGCTTTCAAAGCTGTTCTTTCTGTTTAGTCTTTGCCTGTGTTATTTGTAAAAGACTCTATATGTTGACAAGGGCAACGGACGCTCTGAAGCAATGGAGTCTCACCACCATCAGAAGCAACATTATCTATAACCTTGCCAAATAAAGAAAGAGCCAGTGAAGACATCCAAAGATTGCCTAAATTTGTCTGACCTAGGATGGGCCAACAAAGTAATTTAAATAGCATAGGATGACCCTGAAGTTACTCAAAGAATGCTTCTGATTCTGCATGTGTATGTGATATACAGAAGGTGCTCACTCAAGGGAAAAGGAGCTAATGTTTGTTGAATGGCCTACTAAATGCCAGATGTTAGTTACACCAGGGGTTGGCAAACTTTTTTTTGTAAAGGTTCAAACAGTGGATATTTTAGGCTTTGTGGGCATGTCGTTTGTTGCAACCACACATCCCTGTTGTTAGCTATACTGTAAAAGAAGCTGTTTACAATACATAAACAAATGGGTGTGACTGTGTTCCAATAAAACATTATCTACAAAAATAAATGTTGAGTGGGATTTGGGCTGACAGTCACAATTGCCAAACCCTGCATTATATTATGTGTATTATCTACTTGGTAAAACCATATGAAGTTGTTAATATTCAACCATTGTGTCCATAAAAAGTGGTAATTTCATGTTTCAACCCATTATGTTAATCCATTTAATCTTCACAATAGACTTTCAAAGGTGTCAATATCATCCTCACTTTGCAGATGAGGAAACTGAAATTCATACCATAACTAACTTATCCAAATAATAGCAATATTGGGATTCAATGAACTTGGATTGCCCTGCTCTCTCACAAACACACATACACACGTACAAATCAGTGTGGTGTTGCCCTGCTCCCCCACAACTATGTTGTTCTACTTGCCACTAAAGAAATACTGAGTTTTGATAATTTTTATTGGAAAGAAATTTGTATTAGAAAGATAATTTAATTTTTATTAGAAACTTGAATCTCAGTTTATCAAGTTACTAAAATCATACAAATTCATTGTTTAGTTGTTTATTATCATAGATGTCAATTTAGCAAAACTGAACAATTCAAATGAGTGAACATATAAAACACTATGTTTGATCCTTACGGAGCATACAAAGATGAGGAAGACAGTGCTTACTCCTAATTTTTAGAACTTACAAAAGAGAGGAACACAAAAATATGAATTAAAATGTAATCAAATGTCGCTTTCTTGGGAAGTCATTTTCTTACCACTCCCATGTGTCAGCAAAATTGGTTGCTCCCTCTTCTGTGATCTCTCTGCATTTACGTAGACTGCAATTATCATTGTTTATGTATCTGTCTCACACTATACTTTACAATCCCTAAGGAACTGGACCTGAAGAACAAACCTTATCCTTGCAACTTTAAGGGCAAGCATGGTTACTGGCCTATAAGAGTTGTTCTACAGATGTCTAGTGAATGAACAGATAGATGGATTAAAAACAGTAATAGCCAAAGGTTAACTACATTAGACACTATCTAGCACTACTTTAGTCTTTGAAATAAACTCAGGGGTAACTGTATTTATAAATACTGACTCTTTCAGTCTTCATAATACCTCTAAGGAGTAATTATCTCTGTTCTATAGTTATAGAGACTGACACCGAGAAAGATTCATTGTTTGTGATTATTGAGATGGTACGTAATGGAGCCAGGTGAGAGGAACTAAGGAAGGAAAGAACAAAATAAATAGTTTTAAAAGTTTAAATGGAACAGAAATATAAACTAATTTCTAAGAGAGCTGGTAAAGGTGGCATGGGAAGAGGAATAAAGGTAAAGTTTTTTAAAGAAGGGTCTTGAGGAAGGAAATAATTGCTGTAGGTATTCCAGGCAGAAGGAATAGTATGATTAACTGACACAAAGCAGAAGGGAGCACCAGGTATATTTGAGGAATGGCAAAATGAGTAGTTACCTAAGCTGAGATATATATGTTATCATATTGAACCATTTATTCAAGAAACATTTATTGATGATTTATTCTGGGCCTATGGGAAAATAAACCTACAAGAGACATTTCAGACCAAAGAATGAAGGGTTTTGAGTGCCAGCATAAAGATCTGTACATAAATCAGCAAGTGCTGGGTTGCCATTGAAGTAAGCAAGGATGAATGTAATTCATTCTGCACCTCAGAAATATTAACCTTGCAACAATGGATGGAATGACTACAGTAGAGGCTTATGAGTTTACTTAATAGAGAACTACTGTTTTCTAAGTATGTGGTAATTATGACAGTCTCTTCAGACAGCAGCTCCTATAAAGTGGTGGGCAGGGAACCAGTGGCAAGGGAATGTCCATAATTTGACACCTGACAAACACATGCATCAGAGAGAAGTTACAGAAGAAAATGGTCCCCATTAGAAGGATCAAAGTAGATAACATTCCTATGTTCACAAATTCTTTTTATTTAAAAATACAAAAAGGCAGGAGGGATGTGTGTGGTTTTTGTTTTATTTTTATTTTATAGAAAAGTCACTGTGTAATGATTCTACTTGTAAATGATCTCATTTTCAATGTGAAAATATATAATAAGCAGCTTTCTAATTCCTAACACACACCTAAAGACCTGAATCAAAAATTCCTAATTTCTCAAATTCTGAGTTCACATTCCTCTAGCCAATGATGGAACCCTGGCAGACCATTAGTAATCTCAAAAGAAAAAAAAAAAAGGCACACAATAAAAAAGTACTAAAAACAGAAGAATTATATTGTGCTTGCAGAGCTGCTGCACCGCCTCTAACTTGCCCAGCTCCAGCCAAAGGAGAAGGGGGGTAAGTAAGAGTTCTCTACACCATGGCTCCTAAAAAGCAGACTGCCAGCAAATCCAACACTTCTAAAGCACAGAGGAAGCAACCTGATACAAAAGCTGCTGACAAGAGTGCACCCCCTACTGGAAGGGTGAAGAAACCTCATTGTTATAGGCCTGGTACTGTGGCACTCTGAAATTAGATGTCATCAAGTCCACTGACCTTTTGATTCTCAAACTTCTTTCCAGTGGCTGGTGCAAGAAATTGCTCAGGATATAAAAATACATTTGTGCTTCCAGAGTGCAGCTATTAGTGCTTTGCAGGAGGCAAGCGAGGCCTATCTGGTAGGCCTTTTTGAAGAACCAGTGTGCGTGTGCTATCCATGACAAACGTGTAACATTTATGCCAAAAGACATCCAGCTAGCATGCCACATACATGGAGGACATACTTAAGAATCCACTATGGAGGCGCCTGGGTGGCTCAGTCGGTTAAGCGTCCGACTTCGGCTCAGGTCATGATCTCACAGTTTGTGAGTTCGAGCCCCGCATCAGGCTCTGTGCTGACAGCACGGAGCCTGGAGCCTGCTTCACATTCTGTGTCTCCCTCTCTCTCTGCCCCTTCCCTGCTCATGCTCTGTCTCTCTCTGTCTCAAAAATAAATAAACATTAAAAAAAAATTAAAAAAAAAGAATCCACTATGATGGAAAACATTTCATTCTTTAAAAAGAAATTCTCGGGGCGCCTGGGTGGCGCAGTCGGTTAAGCGTCCGACTTCAGCCAGGTCACGATCTCGCAGTCCGTGAGTTCGAGCCCCGCGTCGGGCTCTGGGCTGATTGCTCAGAGCCTGGAGCCTGTTTCCGATTCTGTGTCTCCCTCTCTCTCTGCCCCTCCCCCGTTCATGCTCTGTCTCTCTCTGTCCCAAAAATAAATAAACGTTGGGGAAAAAATAAGTAAATAAATAAATAAAAAAAAAAAGAAATTCTCCTCTACAAGTTATTTGTAGTTCTGAACTTTTTTTTTCCCAGAGGATCAAAATACATATAAGTATATGATTATAAGTGAAAAAATAGGGGACAGAAATTAGGTACTGACAGTTTTTCCACTTTCATTTGTGTGCCAATTTTTAATATAAATATGGGGACATAAAGCATTAATGCGAGTCAAAATGTTTCAGTGGACAAGTTTTGCAGTTCAACTTTATAACAATACTAAATAAACCTGTTAAATTTTTCAGGACAATGCCAGCATTTGGATTTTTAAAAAACAAGTAAATTTCTTGGGGCACCTGGGTGGCTCAGTCAGCTGAGCATCTGACTTCGGCTCAGGTCATGATCTCACAGCTCATGAGTTCGAGCTCCACATTGGGCTCTGTGCTGACGGCTCAGAGCCTGGAGTCTGCTTCGGATTCTGTGTCTCCCTCTCTCTCTGCCCTTACCCACTCGCATTCTGTCTCTGTCTCTCTCAAAAATAAATAAACATTCAAAAAAATTTTTAAAAACAAGTAAATTTCTTACTGACGGCAACTAAATGGTGTTTGTAGCATTTTTATCATACAGTAGATTCTAACCATTCACTATACTTTTCTGTATTGTCCTACATGCAAGTACATGTTTTTAATGTTGTCTGTCTTCTGTGCTGTTCTTGTAAGTTTCCTATTAAAATACATTAAACTATAAAAAATTGTTTTTAATGAAATAAACCTGAAGGATTTTTCTTTCTTTGTACAAGCATTATTAAAACTTGGAATTTTTAAAACTATGTATATTCAAATTATCTGCATTATAATAAATAAGGTGTCTAGACATAATTCAGAGTGTTAAAATTATTTCTACTCTCTGGAATCCAAGAGCGTCCTTGTTAAAGTGTAAAATGAGATTTCGCCTACTTGCAACTCCTTGTTCTCACAGCTGAACTGTCACAGCATGAAAACATTCCCCTACTGGTGCAGCTTTAGATACCTATTTCCCTGGTGAAAGAGCGCAAAAGGAACTGAAAGAGTTATTGACAATTCATACAGTATCCCATACCCCATTAGAGTACAACTACAAGCAAAGAAAATATTTTAACTCTGAAGGGAGATGGAACAACAATGTTTTAAATGATTGTTGACTTCACTGAATAGCATTGAAAATGTCAAAAAAGTGTAGTCTATCAGATTGGTAAGAGACTTAAGATTATACAAGAATCTAATTATAAGGAGTCTATTTCTTTGTCCTGTTTGCTAAGTCAAAGGTTAATGAGAAGTACGCTAAAGAAAACATCTTCTGTGTTATTGCAAAAAATTTCTCATACAACTTAAAAATGTAAATGAAAAAAGTATTTTAATCTAGTTCTCCATTAACTTTTATAAAAAATAGCTTGTGAGGTATAATTTACATGCTATAAAATTTACGCATTTTTAAATGTTCAATTAAATGATTTTTAGTAAATTTATAGAGTTGTGCAACCTGGCCATGATCTAATTTTAGAACATTTGCATCATCTCAAACCCATTCACTTCTTGATCTAAGATGTTTCCATAAATTCACGGAAGCCACTGTTTATCTAAAGCTACTATATATTCAAAGCCACACAAATATCTGCAATTGAGCAGGAAAAGCGCAAACTAACCTCACTTTTAATGACCTTTATAATCAATCCTCTACTCTGGCACTGGGAAGAAAATGTTCAGGTGCTTTCTCTGAAAGTTAAACCATTCTAAGTATTAAGTTATGGCACACTGTGTTGGAAAGAAATTAATTATATTTTTGTTGGTAACACATTTCAGGCTGTTTACACAGCTGACATTTCTCAGCTGTACCCAATTCATGCCCTAAGCTGTGAGGACGATCTTGTTTTGTAGCAGATGCCTCCACTTGAGTGATTTAAATAAGTATAAAAACACCATCACCTGCAACAATATAGATTACAAGCACCAGCTTTATGAGTTTTCATAATCCTAATGAAAGAAAGGTTTCACAACATTTATTTGCCTAGAATCTCCTTAGAAGATTACAGTTATAAGCTATTTTTGCCAAAATTTAAGTACTGGAGCTAGTGGATCTGCTATGGCACCAGTTAAAAGCAGCCTGGCCCTGAACATCTTTGTTGTATCAAATCATACAGCTCAAGGCAACATCCTGCCAATGTGGCAACATTTGCTCTGGGGAGGTGTGGGCAGGCATCACTTCACAGGTTCTGGGACAAG
The DNA here is from genome assembly GCF_014898765.1 of Herpailurus yagouaroundi. Taxonomy (NCBI): domain Eukaryota; kingdom Metazoa; phylum Chordata; class Mammalia; order Carnivora; family Felidae; genus Herpailurus; species Herpailurus yagouaroundi. Next base: position 40,603,641 of record NW_024412388.1, read on the forward strand.
GTGCAAATATGAATAATGAGGCAAAAAAAAAAAATCAAGTCTCTTAATGGAGATTCCCTCTTGTGTTAGCTGTGACTTAGATACAGCATGAGGTAGTATTATAGTCTTGAACGATGAGTTTAAGCTGCTTTCTATATTCTCCTATAGGAATGAAATTGTATTAGAACTCTTTGGTAAAAAATTAAATGTTATAACAATCATTAAAACATGGGCCTCATAAAAGACTGTGTCAATTTTCTTCAATTATTTAACACCTAAGATGTATAAGGCATGATGCTATAGAGCAATTCACTACTATAATACTAACAATTTTTCACTAAATTTTTCACTAAATTTGCCTATCACTCTTAGAACTTGCATCTGAAAAGTCTATTTCAGTCTGGTTTCCACAAAAATGGCATCTCAGGGCAGTTGGCTTTTCAAATCCTATGAAGTCCCACATTTCTGGACTTTATTACTTTGTGTTCTTGCTCTTCAATCAGACAATTATTTTTACTTTAAATTTTATATTACAGAAATTTCCAAATGTATATAAAAGTTGAGAAAACAGTATGATAAACTGAATATACACATCATCCAGCTTCAACAATGATCTATAGGTAGCTAATTTAGATTTACCTATATCTCCACTTACTCTCCCAACCCCACAAGTTATTTTGAAGCAAATCTCAAATACCATTTCATTTATATAACCCAGCAAATTCTTGCATGTGATACTTTTCTGAGTTAATATTATATGTTAATATTAATTGTAATAGTGACTCATTTATTGAGTGTCTACTTTGAGCCAGGTACTGTATATATATTATCACTAATCCTTCTTATAATAAAACTGCAAATTAGTGAGGCAACTAAAGCTCAAAGAATTTAAGTGACATGCTCAGATCTTAATTATTTTCTTCTATTAATGTTATGATTTCTTGTGGCAGGTTATAAAACAATGCTGAGAACATTTCTGGTTTCTCCATGTCTCCTCAGGTAAACAGAAGGCTATCTTTTATGAACATTACTCTCTTATTTTTGTTAAAAATAAACATGGCACATTTTCTGTCAGATGTGTCAAATTTTCACCAACAGGGAAAAAAACAATCCAAACTAAAACCAGCAACCACATCCCTACCCCTTAGCCATGGAAAACCAGCCAATAATCCTAATGATTTACTATCTCAACATTAAAATCAGTTGCTTAGAAATAAATGTGCCTAGGGGCACCTGGGTGGCCTAGTCGGTTAAGCAGCGGACTTTGGCTCAGGTCATGATCTCACGTTTTGTGAGTTCAAGTCCTGCGTCGGGCTCTGTGCTGACAGCTGAGAGCCTGGAGCCTGCTTCAGATTCTGTGTCTCCCTCTCTCTGCCTCTCCCCTACTCACACTTTTTCTCTCTCTTTCTCTCAAACCTAAATAAACATAAAAAAAATTCTTTAAAAAAAAAAAAAGGAAAGAAATGTGCCTATATGTAAACAATTTTTTTCTGGAAGGATTCACTTAAAAATTTTTTTTCTCTATTTTCCGATTACTTAAAATATTTTTTTAATACTTATTTTTGAGAGAGACACACACTGTGAGAGGGAGAGGGGCAGAAAGAGAGGGAGACACAGAATCTGAAGCAGGCTCCAGGCTCTGAGCTGTCAGCACAGAGCCCGATGTGAGGCTCAAACCCACAAACTGTGAGATCATGACCTGAGCTGAACTCGGATGCCTAACCAACTGAGCCACCCAGGCGCCCCTATTTTCTGATTATTTTTAAAGTTTCATAATCTATAAAGCATTTTCCAAAGGCACAGTGTTTAAACTATGGAATAATTTAGACTCAAGTGGCATCTACATAAATTATTTAAAAATATTTCTATCTTCCACAAAATGTATGATGTTGGTGCTGAGAAAGAAGGAGTAATTATTATCCAGAAGGAAATGTAATATTTACTAGATAATACAATATTATTATTATTTGGGTATTTATTATTGTAAGATGTTTACAAGGTCTCAATTTCTTTGCAGTCTGATTTATTACACACGTTAGAGTTAACGTCAAAATTCTTGAAACATTCTCATTTTTCACTTTTTTTTTTTTTAAAGGGTGTCTGGTTAGAACAGCCAAGAACATGGGAAAAAGTGGCCAAAATGTAATTACAATTGGCCTCCTTAGACAATAAAATTTACTCTCTTGGAAAAGAATGATCACTGCAAACAGTACAGATAAGAAAGGTTTCAAAATTAACAATAGGATAATCATTGTAAATAGATATAATAATAGGTAAAAATAATAAACTAAATCTTTTCCTCTAGCTTGTTATGCTGGTGAAAATTATGGGTATGTTTAAGAATAGAGTGCCATCAATATTACTATACAAATTAACTTTTTTAAAAAGTATCAATCTACTATGGGAAATGTAGTTTTAAAACTAAATATGATTAGGTTGATTTTGAGACATCTGTAATTTAGGAAAAACTATTTTGTGTTTGGGATATTTCATTAGGAATGTCTAAAATACATTCTTTTTATCAAGGAAAAAATTAAGTCAAATCAAGCAGCATCAAATTCCTGATACTGATACTGTAACATTACCAAAAGAATGTTGACGTTACTTGGTTTATGATATGTGTTCTGCAAGTGACCTCAAATTATTAGAACTCATTTTCACATTATTTGATTTCTAAAGTTCTTTCAGTGGAATATTCAAAGCATTTGATTCTGCTTTGTGATAATCACAGCCAATTAGACTGAAAATGGCAAAAGAGAAGAGAATAAAAAAATGACAACTCAATGGTCACTTACTGAGTCATCTGTGGCAGAAGCTGGCCAGCCCTCCCATAACTGATGGCGAACGGGGATACTCGTAAGATCATACACATTTCTCTTTACCTATATAAAGAAAGAGACATCACAATTAAAATAAGATTTCCATATGACTTATGATTGTTGCCACTTACATGATATACATTGTATTTCCTTTTTCTTCTGGATTGGAAACAGAATTTGAAACTAGGAAAACAAGAGTCAGAAAAATTTTGTAAAAATAATCTAAACCAAATTTAAAAGTAGATCCTCAATGAAAGCTAGATGAAATAGTAGTTCAAGAAACATCTCCCTCTGCCAGTTGTTTTTATATTCCTGAATGGCTTCAAGTTTCTATTCAGTCAAGAAGCTTCAGGTACACAGTTTTCACCTCTCATGGACCATAATTATAAATGTTAATAATATATTAAATTTTTAAATGACTCATGATGTGTAATAAAAAAAAGATATACTTTAAGTTTCTATGTGGGAGAAAGAAGATAGTAGTTTTTGTTTGTTTTGTTTTTTGGAGAGGCCAGGAAGAAAAACCTGAAGGTTTTTACTGTTTGACAGAAGTTTCACAGATATAAAAACACAGTGGGGTGGGGGGTGGGGGTGCCTAGGTGGCTCAGTAGATTAAATGTCTGACTTCGGCTCAGTGTCGCGACTTCGTCATGCTCTCACAGTTTGTGGGTTCAAGTCCTATGTTGGGCTCTGTGCTGACAGCTCAGAGCCTGGAGCCCGCTTCAAATTCTATGTCTCTTTCTCTCTCTGCCCCTCCCCCTGCTTGTGCTTTTGGTCTCTGTCTCAAAAACAAACATTAAAATTTTTTTTTTAAGATATGAAAAGACAGATTATTTCTTTGATCTCACCCCAAATTGAAAACTACTTCAACAGCATATTTATTAACTGAGAGCCATCCATTAACATACTATTTAGGGTCTTCCTGAAAATAGAGTAATGATTCTTTTTAAATACTGTTAAAGATAAAAAACTATTTTTCTCAACATGCAACATTATGCCTTTTCATTTTAAAAGGACAGGAGGTAAGTAACTTATCAGAATAAAGTGTTGGAAGGTTAAACTCTATGTTACCCAGTAATTAAGAGTTGTCATACTGGTCTTCAGCTTTTCTTCTAAACCGGTTACAGAAATTCTAATTTATTATCAATGTACAAATTTAAAAAAATGACAAATCCTAAGAATGGAGAGATCATCCATCTTAATTAACTCTTCAAAGTTAGTTATGGGATTAACCGACTGTAACAAATGAAGCTAGTATTGAACATAATCTGTTCAATAATACCACTTCAATATAGAAAACAAGCAGCATTCGTTCATGTTTTAAAAATGCAGAAACCTAAAGTATCACGTTGTCTAATTACAGCATCTTGTATCACATTACTGTTTATTATACACAAACACATCTAAGTTATCCTTCCAGTGAAATAGAGATATATATTCACCAAGGAAAAGAAAAAAACAAAACAAAAAACATGGAACTCAATCTATTTTTATCTCTAATGTACACCTGTGAAAAAGACTATGTAAGTGAGAACTGAGGAGCTTGGGGGCATGGTTTGGTCCCCACTCAATTCAAACAAACAGCTTTTTTCAGAGGTTCTTAGCAATGGCCTTTCTACCATGCAGTATTTTGTTTGTGGTCAGTCACATTAAGTTTGGAAATTTTCGTTAGTTATTATCAACCCAATAATACAACCAAATGCAACTGGATAAACTTCTGACCACTTCCACTAGCTAAGATTATTTTGTCATGCTTAAGGAGAAAGGTGTTCCATAAATACCTATCTATTATTATATTATCTATTATATTAATAAAAGAGAGGGAAAGGACAGAAGAGGGAGTATGAAACTTTATGCCTTAACACAAAATTCCTTTCTTAAAGTTATTTTTGAATTATGTTGTCTAGATACACTGTTTCATCAGCTATTTTTTGGGGGAAAAGGCAAGACAAATATTTACATCTGTTGGAAAGGTGGCAAGTCTACCCCAGTTTTGGAGAGTATACACAAATACTACGGATTGAGTATATAAACAAATAACTCTGGAGTGGGATTCTTTAAATTCCACCTTAATTCCAAATCACAACAATATGGTATTATGAAATAAACAGTATTTTTCTTCTTCTATTAACTCATCTGAAACTGCACTGAAATGAATAACATTCCTTTGCTATTCTAAGCCTGAAAAGCATGTTCTGGCTATAGTGTTATGTTGGTATAAAGCACAACGCCAGACTGATGTGCTGAACAAAAGTGATCAAAGTTAGAGTAATGTTAGACATTGCACAAGTATTTGGCTTCATTGTTCTTCCCAGAATGACATCTGTTAAGCAACTTGTCATAGAATAAACTGGTTAATGCAGACAGACCTTGGCTGAGATGGTACAACATAAAGCATATTAGGCTAATGTTTGACTGTTCCAATAAAAAAGCTAAATTGACAGTTTCTGAGATTTAGTGAAAAGAATCATGTACTAAACCACAACCACTAAGCAACAATTTAAGAGAAAACAAACTAGTTTTCCAAAATTAATTCTGTATTTTATCAAAGCTGTAACTATAGACAGATTTTACCATTATATGAAAGAAAGATAAGTGATATGATAGCAAAAGTACAAAATGAGTGATGCTTTTACTAATGTAGATACTGAAATTCTAGTATCTTCATTGATAGTTTTATGGAATTAAAATTTTACACCACAATCTTGCAGAGAGGGAAAAAATCCCAAACGTACACAAAAGTTAAAAATTATTCTTTTAAGAGATTAGTATTCTAGGAAACCTGAATAACAAAATATAGCTGTGTATAAAATGATGCAGATGAATTTAAGGTCATCACAAATCAAATGAAGAACACAGAGTTCTCTCAGAGAGGGAAGGAGGACAGAAAAACAGAGGAAGGAGAGCAAGAGATTGTGGGGACAAAGGCAGGACTACAGGGAAGGTGGAAAAGGGACAGGGAGGAACAGAGAAATTGAGAGTGACTAATTTGAGAGATTGGACAGCACTCAAGAGAGGCAGTAAGAACACACACAGGTTAGGCTGCTGTAGCTGGCATCCCCAGCTGCCATTATTGTGCTACTTCTGATGGAGTTTCATCTTTAGAGATTTGTGTTAAATTCCAGTTAAGGACAAGTGGCACTTCACAGGGTAACATTTCCTAAGGGCCTTTTTGTCTTACACATTTTCTTTGATCAGCATTGGCTCAATATTTTGCTGAACCTTCATAATCTTTTCAATTCTGGTTATACATTAAGCTCTAAATCTATGAGATTTCAGGCTGCTAAACTATGCAAATGTTTCAATTAGTTCTGAAGAAATTTAATAATCGCTTTGATTACCAGATGAACATTCAAGCTATGTTGCAAACTATACTGTATATGGATCAAGTATTCTAGACTGACAATAGACTTTCCAGAGTTTGGAGATTTCTAGATTTCCTAAAAGGATAGTTTCATTTCTTCCCATTGCTTCAGATAAAATAGTTGTGACTAAGAAAAAAGATCAGATAAATTTGAAATAGTACAGAATATACTACTGATTTGTTTACTTGCTTTTCATTATTAATATCTGTTTATTATACTATAATTAATGTAAAAAGCTAAGCAGTGATCTTGACTTCAAACTTCACTATTTCCTCAATGTGGAAATTTCAGTGATAAACACAGCACTGGGGAAAGATCATTTTATTATGAACGTGTTTAATATAAAATTAAACATGATAATCATCTCCCACAAAGTTTTCTTTTGAGTTCCAAAAATTTTCAAACAATTTTATTTTTTAGTTAAATTTTATCAGAATTTCTTAGAAAAGAATTCTTAGGAAATTATTCTGCTTAAAGGCTAAATTGTGAGTCTCTAAGATTAGCCTCAAATGAGCTGTTTGTAGGTATTCAAATTGAAATATAAAAAACTTAGTAGATAACTTGTCAGCCTTAATAAAATCATTCTTTGTGTGTTAAATTGTTGATCAAACTACTGAAAAACATTTCAGAGAATTTTAAATGTCATTCCGGTATTAATCCAAGTGAAAGAAGATTCTGATAGAAAAGTCACAAGGTTTGAGGTATTATGGCATAATGAGAAGAGAGAACTAGATTTCTAGTCCTAATGTTGCCCAGCTGTTATTGTGGGCAAGTTGGTGAAATCTTTCTGAGACTTAGTTTATTCAATATCAGAAGAGAATAAAACAAGATCACTTCTAATTTTCAAAGTTCTAAAATCCTCTGATTTTGTGACAGTATTGGAGTTAATCCTAGGAACAGGAAGAGCTAAACATAATGTAAGACAAGCAAGTAATGAGGGAAAGTTTAAAATCATTCAATGCTAGAATACGGAAGAAAAATAGTAAAAAGTCAATAGATCAAAAAGGAAAACTGTAGATAATTTCAGGTAAAAAACACAAATATTATATATAATAAGCATATTAGGTGAATTTTTTTCCTTAGATGAGAAAAGTCTGAGCTTTTGCTTTTATCACACTAAAAAGTCTACATTTTTTTAAAAGGCCACATAACATTTTCCTCTCGTGAGATTCATTTAAAAATTAAGCCTGTCAATCCTGAGAAACTCAACAGGAACCCATGGGGGAGGGGAAGGAAAAAAAAAAAAAAAAGAGGTTAGAGTGGGAGAGAGCCAAAGCATAAGAGACTGTTGAGAACTGAGAGCAAACTAAGGGTTGATGGGGGGTGGGAGGGAGGAGAGGGTGGGTGATGGGTATTGAGGAGGGCACCTTTTGGGATGAGCACTGGGTGTTGTATGGAAACCAATTTGACAATAAATTTCATATATAAATAAAAAAAAAAATTAAGCCTGTCATGTTGGTTTCCCATATAACTACTCCATGAACCAAATGTTATCATTCAGGCTATGGATTTGCCAGACTACTACTAACTAAAACAGTTGTAAAGTGCTATTAACTTATGTCAACATCTTTAAAATTTTGAAATCTGGCCCAACATTCTTAACATATCAAACATTTTAATAAAAACAGAAACAAAATACTTAATTGCCATGGGATTAGAACAGCTACCAATTTATGAGCATTCTAGTTCTCACATTTTTTGAATTAAGAATACTAGGGCAGATTACAACCCTTACCAAAAGGCACCCTGAAACTACAATCATTCTCTTACCAATATTAGAAGGCCTTTGGTCATATTAGAATGTGAATTTATCCAAATTTTAAATATATCAAACTTTGAACTCCAAGTATTTCACACTATCAAATGATGCTCTGGTTAAGAATTTGCTAAATAATAACTGCACTGAAGAAATAAGAATTTGTGTGTGGGTGTTTAAATCAAAATAAAGCATACAGACTAGGCTTACTTCCAGTTTCCTAGCAGTCTTTGGTGCTCTGAAAGGCTTATACTTAAAAAACCAATCATTCCTGATCCAGACTGGGTTTTGTACACATACTTCATATCTAAGGACTTTTCTTTTTCTTCTTCTTTTCTTAACATATTATATACTCATCCCAGTTGCAGATGGATTTGTTTTACTAAGATGCAAGTTAAAACCCTCCTAAAAACCCTTCCTGAACAAAAACACTTGAAACTGGATGGTGCAAGGGGAATGAGAAGGTGGCATCAGTAATCAAATGTTAATTAGCAAGCTTTTTTCCCCCCTTCCCTCAGGGCTGGCCTGTGTTGGAGAATTCAAATCAGAAATCAATGCTCCAAGTGTTTAACTATTACTTCTTCTCATTAACCATTTAAAAGACTCCGCAATTCTCTCCTCATAAAAACAGTAACTGGAGACATTTCTTTTTCTCAAATGCCATCTTTCCATAAAACAATGAAGATGTTGTTTGAAGAAAACTATAAAATTGAAGTTGCTTTCAATTAGGCTTTGAACTAACTGTATTCTGCTCTTTAAAACATCTTTTGGCTCTAACTGAATTCTTCGTTCTAACAACTGTAACTAAGTTTTGCTTTGTATACCATACTTAAAAACTTATTCCACTTCTTACCTGTCAGTAAGGAAGTTTAACGATTGGCATTTTAAAAGATTACTGGGAATGATGACAATCAAACCAATCAAATATGGAAATGCATCTGAATGCATTTACTTGGAAATGGATTTTAGCATCCTGCAAAATTACCAAGGATAAGATTTAACACTTACATTAGAAAAATGGTTATATTCATAATTCCTTTCCTAAAATTTTGGTGTGGGTGAAAATGATGTAAAAATTGCAAAGTTAGGCCATATTTTTTTT
>NW_024412388.1:40612761-40629214 GCF_014898765.1 Herpailurus yagouaroundi
TTTTTTTTTTTTTTTTCCCTTCCCCTCCCCCATGGGTTTCTGTTAAGTTTCTCAGGATCCACATAAGAGTGAACACATATGGTATCTGTCTTTCTCTGTATGGCTTATTTCACTTAGCATAACACTCTCCAGTTCCACCCACGTTGCTACAAAGGGCCATATTTCATTCTTTCTCATTGCCACGTAGTACTCCATTGTGTATATAAACCACAATTTCTTTATCCATTCATCAGTTGATGGACATTTAGGCTTTTTCTATCATTTGGCTATTGTTGAGAGTGCTGCTATAAACATTGGGGTACAAGTGCCCCTACGCATCAGCACTCCTGTATCCCTTGGGTAAATTCCTAGCAGTGCTATTGCTGGGTCATAGGGTATGTCTATTTTTAATTTTTTTGAGGAACCTCCACACTGTTTTCCAGAGTGGCTGCACCAGTTTGCATTCCCACCAACAATGCAAGAGGGTTCCCGTTTCTCCACATCCTCTCCAGCATCTATAGTCTCCTGATACGTTCATTTTAGCCACTCTGACTGGCGTGAGGTGATATCTGAGTGTGATTTTGATTTGTATTTTGTTAGGCCATATTTAAAGTGACTGAATAGCCTGCTTGGGATTCTCTCTCCCTCTCTCTCTGTCCCTCCCTACTCACTCTCTCTCAAAATAAATAAACTTAATTAAAAAAAAATAAAAAAAATAAAGTGACTGAACTAATGATAATAAGTTTATTAAAATAAATTTGTGGGGCACCCGGGTGGCTCAGTCAGTTAAGTGTCTGGCTCTCCATCTCAGCTCAGGTCATGATCTCACAGTTTGTGAGTTTGAGCCCCTGCAAAAAGCAGGCAAAAAGCCTGCTTGAGATTCTCTTTTTCCCTCTCTCTCTGCCCCTCCCCTGCTTGCTGGCACGCAGATGCTCTCTTTCTCTCTCTCTAAATAAATACATTTAAAAAAATAGTTTGAAATAAGTTCGTATCTTAAGCTAAAGGTTAAACCTGAATTTTAAAAGAGAATTCCTAAGGTACTAATTTGAGCAAGGCTGAGAATGTTTCTCAAATAGGAAAGATGCTAACTTTTAAGAGCTTTCTGGAAAAACAAAAGGTTTAGAGAAATTGTGAAGTTGCAGAAGTTGAAATCATAAACAATAAATACAATAAATACAACTCTGTATAAATTAAAACTCTGTGTTTTAATCAGCCCTCAAGGTAATTCTTACTAAGCCAAGTTTAAGAAGCACTGTTTTAAGATGTATGAGTTATAGGCTTTCCCAGATAACCATACCTCTCTAGTATACTCATTCTAAAGTCCCTCTGAATTTGTGCCTAATGTAGCCAATCCTTTTTGAGAACAATTATGGTTAACAATGATTTGTTGCAAAAATTCTAGACAGGCTATAATTTTATTTGAATGATAAAGCGATCATTGTTAGTCTAAGAAACTAATGACACCCTACTACCTCTTTACCACAGACTTTATAGCACTGAAATAATTGATAATGTCTTCACCATTGAGAATCTGTGCTTTTCTTCAGTTTTTCTACCTTAAACTAAGTGATTGCTTTCTGGCTATAATATGTATTTGGACATTGTAGTAAAACTGCAAGTCCACAATAAATGATCTACTGGTCACACTAAATAAACTTGGAAGACACCTGTATACATCAGCTGAATTAAGAAATGTTCCTAAACATCAGAAAACTATATTTGGGGGCACCTGGATGGCTCAGTCAGTTGAACATCTGACTTCGGTTCAGGTCATGATCTCACAGTTGAGATTGATCCCCACATCGGACTCACTGCTGTCAGCCTGGAACCCACTTTGGATCCTCTATCCCCCTCTCCCTGCTGCTCCCCTGCTTGTGCTCTCTCTCTTAAAAATACATAAACATTTGGGATGCCTGGGTGGTTCAGTCAGTTAGGCATCTGACTTTGGCTCAGGTCATGATGTCACAGTTCCTGAGTTTGAGCCCCATGTCAGGCTCTGTGCTGACAGCTCAGAGCCTGGAGCCTGCTTCAGATTCTGTTTCCCTGTCTCTCTGCCCCTCCCCTACTTGTACTCTGTCTCTCTCTCTCAAAAGTAAATAAACATTAAAAAAAATTTTTAATACATAAACATTAAAAAAAAATAAAGGAAACCATGTTAGAAGCAAATGAAAAGTTTGTTTTTTGTCTCCCTCATAGGCTAGCTGAAACAAGACCCAAAGGAAAAATAACAGAAGTTTAACCTCCTATGAGTCAGTCAAGACCTTGTCTTACAAGGCAATATCTCCTCTCTATACTTTATGGAAACAGTAAGAGAGTGCAGTTTTTCCAACTATTTAATGGCCCAATAGAAACAAATACTTTTTTAATGCCTGCAATGAATGTATCAGTCATTCAATAAATGCTCTTAAAATTTCCCTTTATTATTTTTTTGAAAGAATTTATAAAAAATTTATTTTTGTATTAGCCAGCACACATCAAACATTTTTTTAAATTTTAATTTTATTTTTAAGTAAACTCTACACCCAACATGGGGCTTGAACTCATGACCCCGAGATCAAGAGTAATATGCTCTACTGACTGAGTCGGCCAGGCACCCCAAACTATCATAACTTTTAAAGCTAACTTTGTTGGTGCTTCTGGCGAGCTCAGTCAGTAGAGAATTGACTCTTGATCTCCCCCTTTTAAAATCAGGTAAATTAAGGCACCTGGGTGGCTCAGTCAGTTAAGCAACCAACGCCTAGTTTTGGCTCAGGTCATGATCTCATGGTTTGTGAGTTCGAGCCCTGTGTTAGGCTCCACAGGTGGCAGTGTGGAGTCTGCTTGGGATTCTCTCTCTCTGCCCCTCCCCTGACTGCACAGTCTCTTTCTCTCTCAAAATTAATAAATAAATTAAAAAAAAAAACAAATCAAGTAAATGAGTCAATCAATTTATAACTCCTTCCACAATGGAAAACACCAATTAAGTCAAAAGTCAATCCTAGAAATAACTAGAGCAATTATAAGAACATTTTTAGAAGTTTTACTTTAACTTAAAACCATTTTATAAAGTTCAATTTTATGCACTACTTCAAAGATTGATTATGTAAACCAAGAAATACTTGTATATCCAAAATGTTTTGATTTTTAAGTCTGAATTTTAGCAGACAATTTGATATAATGTCAGATGCAGTGTACATGTTAATCTTAAGGATATAATTATGTATAAAACCAAATTTATAAACCAATTTATTCCTATAGCTATAGGGATATTCAATGCCCCTAGTATATCATCAGACACATGCAAAACTGGAACCATTCTTAATATCCAAAAATAGGATAATTAAATAAATAAGTAAAATATCATGCATCCACTAAAATGGTGATGTAGAACCAGGGTCAGTCAAGTACAGCCCAGAGGCCAAATTTGGTCTGCTATATTTGTAAATAAAGTTGTACTGGAATACCACCACTTCCATTTGTTTATATATTGTCTGCGGCTGCTTCTGAATTACCATGATGGCAGAGCTGAGTAGATGTAACAGAGGCTATATGGCCTGCAAAGCCTAAAATATTTACTATTTAACCCTTTACAGAAGAAGTTTGCTGACCTTGATGTAGAAGAATATTTACTAACATTAAAACTTGTTACATATTAGAAAAACGAGGCTATAAAATTATGTACATTTCTGCTTATTATATATATATATGCATACTATATGCACAGAAAATAAGATACATAATAAATGCACAGAAAAAAAGATACACAATAAAGATAAAATTTGTTCTCTCAGTATCATGGGATTATGAGTTAATTTTATTTCATTTTTATCTTTTTGAAGTTTCTATTACTTCTGTAACAAGAATTTTGTTTTGTTTGTTTTTATTCAGAGTAAAGACATGTCCTTGGAGACAGAACAACCTGGTTTTCATTTCAGCTATGCTACTAATTATAAGTAACCCTGAACAAAGGAAAGGGGAAGGAAAGAGACACAAATGAACATTTGTTCAGTATCTTCTACAAACCAGGAACTTGGTTTTAACATATCATTTTCACAATAACCTTTACATATACTACTATCTTCATTTTACAAATGAGCAAACTGAAGCTCAGAGACAACAAATAAGTTATTCCAGTTAATAAATGGTGAGATTAGGGTTTAATTTAGTTTTCTGAGATTCTGAAGTCTAGATTCTTTCACCACTATAGCGTATCTTCTCTTAGCCTAAATTTCCTCTTCTGTAAAATAAAGGGTTATAATAAATTATCTTTAAAATTCTTTTCTACCTGACACTTTTATAATTGTAGTGTGTAAGAATTTTCTATGAGACCTTTTACACTTACTCTAAATGATGGGCATTAAGTGGTAACAAGTAAGAGTGACCAACTATGAATAAAACCTCTGTCATGAGACCAAGAGAGCCTTTTCAGACCTGTTGTGCTGTAATAGGCAATAAAGAGCAAGTTACAGGCTACACATTTTTGTACTTTTAAGTGCTATAGAGGAATGACAACTGCCAGATCAAATAGAAACTTGTTATTGTTTCAACAATTGAATGCGGCCTTCACAGTAAGAGGGCAGTTCCTGGTGTCACACACAGCTGGGAAAGAAATAGCAAGATAAAAAATTTTCAAGGAAAATAAATCAAGGCAAGAGGAGAACAGTTAAAACAGTAAACTTCATAAAGTGAGGGGTAGCAAAAACTCTTTCTCATATAAGCTTTTGCCCAAAGCCTTGAGTTTCCAACCCATGCTAATGTAAGAGTTTTGGCTGGAATAAAAGAATATGAAGACATTTATACTTTGGGCCTGCTGATATTCTACTTTGCCAAAATACAGTAAATCAATTATGCCCTATTATTGATTATTCTAGTTTTCCTTCTCTCAACAGTTGGGCACTCTTAACTAATCCCTCTTCTATGCTTTTGATTTGGACAAGTGAAACTCTGGTCAAGTATTTGTTTTATTTGCAACCTCTACATGTTCTAATGTAAAATTGTGGGGCAATGGCATTGATCTACCCTACCAATTTGTTTTCTTATAGAATTGCATTTCCTTTTAAATTTTTTATACACACAAATACAGAAATTAAACTACTTGCCCAAATGTCATTCAGTTAGTTAACATCTAGGTCTGGATGATAATGCAGATTTTTAAAATTCTTAATCCATTTCTTCTTTCCTGTTAATTTTTTTTTTTTTTAATAAGAAAAGACCATTGCCTCTCTAGCAACTTCAAGTTTTCAAAAGTGCTACCAATCCTACTGTTTGGGGCAAAGATCGTCTTTACATTTTGATGAAAACTGCATACCCTTTCCCACTCTGGTAGCACTACACTGATGCTCAGACATGATGTTTATGTTTGCTTTGCTGCTTTCTGTTGCCCATCCAGGCCTTTGCCTTTCTCTGAGATGCTGAAAAAAGTGGTGGGAACCATCAGCAATGGAAGCTCAGTCTATAATCAGGTCTCTTATAATTTTATCTTTTCTTGTTAACAAAAAAATGCAAAAAACAAAGACAACAAAGGGACTTAGTGTTGGGGTCTGAATACTAAAGTGGCCTGGGGGTGTGGCTCATCAAGTGAAAATAAACCATTCAAGTCATCCACATCAAGGAGAAAGTTTGGGAACAACTAGGCCAGTGTTTGCATTTGGGGCCCTGGAGTCAGGATAGTTACACTTCCCTTCACTCTGCTTAACCAAGGCACCAGAGACAACCTATTTAACCTCTCCTTTTGGACATATTAAGTAATCTCTTCCAAAGAACAACGCTGAGAGATATTGAAGTATACCTGGTTAGGTTTTCTGATTTTAACTTGCTAGTTTCCAAGATCAGCTTTCAGTATTACTCTCTCCAAGAGATATGTGGGTGGGAAGGCAGGGAGGATATATTAAGGAAAGTAGCTGCCATGGCTAAGAGCAAGGTTGTATTAAGACAATAGGCACCAAAATCACATACCTAGTTAATTTTAGGTGAATGAGATAGAGTTGGATGCTGATTCCAAGGGACAATTTAATTAAAGCTTATCAAAGTGAATTGACACTATGAACTAAAGTCTAATACTGCACACCAAATCCAAACTAAGGAGTGATACTGCCAATGCTCAGAAGCTCCATACAACTGGCTTTTAATTAAGGCAGTTACAATCCGATCCCAAGGATTTCGCTCTTAGGGCTGGCTCTGAAATGTAAATATAGTTATTTTAGAAAGAAAATAACAGGAATACCCTAGCATTCCAATTAATGTATAACTAAGATCAGAGAATTTCTTTTTTAAATCACGATTCATTAAATAAGCAGTCATTCTAAATAAACTGTCTGAAGTCCCCTGTTAAAAAAAAAATTACTCCTATTTATTCATTAACAAAGCTATTCCTTAGCTCATCCCTGCCATAACCTACTCTATTCAAAACCATATGGGAAAGGACATTAAAAAACCGCCACAAACCATGGACTTCTGGTATTAGTGCTACACACTGCATACCCCTATTCATTATTCTACCTCCCTTGTTTAATCTATCATTAAGATTCAGTGACCCTACACTAAATTTAAAGCAGATCCTTCCTTCCTCCCATGCCTAAATTCACATACTTTTCTAGTTGGGGATGCCCTCAAGTATTAACAACTCTACGGGGTTTCTCTAATCTCAGCTCTGAACTATGTCATGCTATAGAACCAAGAAATTGCTGTTTTACATCTCTAACTATGGAGGCTTCCATATAAAAGGACCATATAATTTACTTAATAAGATAAAGGGGGAAAAATCACCATTTAATAAGTATTTTTTTCATTGTATGTGGTAAAAGAGGTGCATGGAGACACTGTCATATGCTATGTTGTTTTACAAGTTAATATTACCTACAGGCATTACTTCAACTGTATTTATCACAGAACTCAGAGTTTTAAATAACGATGAAAATGTCAGGTGTTGACTATCTTAATAAATGGAAAAACAAACGAAAAAAGAACATGCTGATTTAAATATATAGTTGATAAAACAATCATTTTGGGGAAAAGAGATTTCAAGAAATTAGCAACGTAATGTTTCTAGAAAACATTAAACTTCATTTTCAAATTAGAAACAAAAAAATCTAATGTACAATGTGGCAAAATAAAGAGTAAGGAGTCACGTGTATGACGGTCTATTAGTGCTAACAGTGATACAGTGATGTCAGATATGTTCTATATCTGTGTTGTCCAATAAGGTGGCCACTAGTCCCAATGCGACTGCTAAGCATTAAAACCTAGCTAGCTAGTGTAGTTGAGTAAGGAACATAATTTAAACTTAAATTGCCACATGCGAATAGTACCTATCCTACTGAACAGTCTATTAAGATTACTTAAGAAAGTGAAGAATACAGAGCAACATAAAAACATACCACTGATAAAACTATACACTTACACACTTCATCTCATTCTTATTTCTTTATAGTCAATACACAAAGGTAGAAATATTGTGCTAAGTTAATTTTTCACATGTATACTTTTGTTGTTCTTGATGTTATTTTAAAGTAGCCTAATAAGTATAAATAAGAATTATATGCTTTAGCATTCTGAAATTGAAGGAACTGTGATAGCATACACATAAATGAAACCTTACTTGAAAAAAAAGAGCAATAATGGGCCATAATATAATCATTAAATATCCAAGAGAGTCAAATATTCTTTATTTAAAAATGTTACGTTTGATTTACATAGCTGCCACATTATGTAGGTCTAATTATTCATCAGTTCATTCATTCATTCATTCACAAAATGGTTACCTGGGAACAATTACAATGATTCAGATGCTACTACAACAAATCATGTTAACTGTACACCTGGCAGCAGCATCTCATTTAAGAGAGTGATGATTCAAAATTAATTCCTTCTTTTTGGGCCAAGATTCCTAAAGCATTCACAGAAGCAGAGCTGGGAAGGGGCATCTGGGTGGCTCAGTTGGTTAGGCATCCGACTCTTGATTTCAGCTCAGGTCATGATCTTGAGGTTTGTGAGACAGAGCCCTGCTCTTGACAGTGTGGAGCCTGCTTGGGATTCTCTTTCTGCCCCCTCCCTCTGTGCACACATGCTTTTTCTCTCTCAAAATAAACTGAAGAATTAAAAAAAAAAAAACAGAGCTGGAAAGAGACATATAATGGATGCTATAACTACTACCAGCCTTAAACCCAGTTCCTTATTGATTCAGTAAGTTCTTACGTCAGTGATTACAATACAGCAAAGAAAGTGCTGGGTGAACAAGATTCAGACGTCTATACTCCCTTAAGGAACTACATCTGGTTGGTAAGAAAATATGTGAGAATAGCTTATTTACAGTACAAATATACTTGTTACAGGTTTTTTTTAAGGTAAATAAAATGACTGAGTGAATAGAAAAAAATGCAGATGGGACCAGAGAAAAGAGTTAAGAATTAAATATAAAACATTTCTCCTCCTTTAAAAAGTATATCATTTTTTATTAATGCTAAAAATTAGGGTCACATTATAAAAATACTTTTAAGGAAAGTACATAATGCACTACTAATAAAGTACTAGGAGAATTTCTCACTGGATTTCATAAGCAACAGATAAACCTGTTCTAAGCTTAACAAGTACATTCATTGAGTGCTAATAACTCATGAGCATTCATATGGTTGTCCAGCCAGTCAAAAAATATCTGAGTGGCTACAATGAGGATGGTACTATTTTGTAGTAGTTACTAAGAGACAAAGTCTCTGCCTTCATGGAATTTAAATTCATTCTAAAGTATGTGTATGGCAGGTGGGGGTGGGCGGTAAGGAAGGAGACAGAAAATAAATAAGTAAATACATAACAAGATAATTTCAGGTTAGGTAAATTCTATGAAGGGTGATACTAGATTCCTACCAGTCATTCTCTACTTTAGGTGAGTTGAATCCTGAATGAGAAGGTACTTATCCCAGAAAGAGTGTTCCAGACAAACATGAAATGCAAAGGTACTGACAGGTGCTTTATATACATGTATATACTCTCTAATTCTTGCTATCAAGTTTCACCTAGCTTTTATTTATTTATTTTAACAGAAAAAGCATCTAAGGACTCAAACTCTCCAAGTAAGCAGAAACAGGATTCAAAAAGGAATCTATGGGACTCTGAGGCACTTTCTCTTTTTCACCTCACTATGATACTTCCTCCAAAACTCAAACTACAAAAGTTTGTTCTTCGAGAGCCTGAGTGGCTCAGTCGGTTATGCATCTGACTTTGGCTCAGGTCATGGTCTTGCGGTTTGTGGGTTCAAGCCCCACGTCGGGCTTTGTGCTGACAGGTCAGAGCCTGGAGCCTGCTTCAGATTCTGTGTCTCCCTCTCTCTCTGTCCCTCCCCCACTTACACTTTGTTTCTCTTTCTCTCTCAAAAATAAATAAACGTTTAAAAAAACTTCAAAAAAGAAAAGTTTGTGTGTTTTCAGTATATTACTGCCCCCTCTATATTGCCAAAAAATGTTACCCATGCTGATCACTTACTTGCCTAACTCTTCATTCATAGATTGGGTCATGCATTAGTTCAACTAGACTAAATAATCATAAATCCCAAATTACTGTCAGCTACAAATTAATAAAGTTTATTATACTAATAGCTAACTCAAAGGGATATTTCAGAGGTTCTGATCAAAGATACCCTGTCTTCAAACACAGCTGGGTGTTGTTTGTATGTTTTAGCTCAAGTGAATAGATATTGTCATGTATTCCAAAATAAATGGCAAGTGCATTTGATCATATTTTATCTTTTGTCATGTTTCATTGCATTATGCCAGTACTGAATAAATTTGAGGGTATCTACTCTTGAAAATTGTGGCAGCCTGGCAATCACATCCAAGGAAAGCCAGTTATTTGAGAGCAACATTCTCTGACACCCCAATATTACCACACCTTCTTCATGCTCTAAATCGAAAAAGAGGACAGGAATAGCTGTTGCTAAAGCACAGCTAGACCCCTATTACCTTGTAAATTTAAAAGTAAATCTGGTAAACTTTCTATACTTGTATATGTTTATGGCTCTTTAATTCATCTATTCAACGAACATTTGTTGGGCACTTCTGAAGTTCTGTCTGACAGGCATTAGAGTAGCTTTCTCAAATGCAAGTGTACAGAGCAGCTAGAGATGTAACATAAATGGGTGAAATGTGATGGGTAAATGGCATTTAGTTTTAGTTTTGAGGAAGCAAAATTGGGGTGCTGGGGACTACAGTAAACTGGAGAGCATGCCTCATCTACTGAGGCACCTACTACTCTATAACAGCTGATTGCTGCTATGGAAAATCTGGGATTCGATGTTGCCAGAATTTTCTCATTCGTTGAGAGAAGCCAGAAGCCAGGAATTCTGTTTTATTTTGTTGTTGTTGTTGTTTTTTTACATGCGATGTGTCCAAACTTTTAAGTGTTGGCAACCAGTTCAAATATAAAACACTCTTGAACCAAAACTCGTAGCCAAACAAAACAGTCATTGCTGTTGCCAGTTTGCAACCTCTGCAAGAGAGATACAGGGTAGATAAAGACACAATATTCTTGCCTTAAGGGAAGTCACAGCCCTGTGAGGGTTACATTCAGAAACAAACATTCATGGTACAATATGATAACTATTATGATAAAGATATCAATAAAGCATTAGGAGTGCATAAAGAAGACTTAGCATAATGTCTTCTAGCTTTATCCATGTTGTTGCAAATGGCAAGATTTCCATTTTTTAAGGCTGAACAATATTCCGTTGTGTGTATAAATCATATTATCTTTATCCATTCATCTGGAGATGAGGCATCTGAGGCACAGAGAAGATATGTAACTTAACCAAGTTCATATAATAATAGTAAATGCCTCCCTCTATTTTATTCCAATTGTAACATACATGATAAGACAATAAATTATACACTACAATATATACTTTTTCTATAGTAAAACTAACAATGTGAATCAAGTGTTTCAGCGTTGTTAAAGTTCAACCATTACTATATGCACATTAATCACTCTGTAATTCAATAAATACCAAAGTAACTTGGTTTGGAAACTGTAGGGGCGCCTGGGTAGCTCAGTCAGTTGAGCATCCGACTTTGGCTCAGGTCGTGATCTCACAGTCCGTGAGTTTGAGCCCCGCGTCAGGCTCTGTGTTGACAGCTCAGAG
Source organism: Herpailurus yagouaroundi (assembly GCF_014898765.1). Taxonomy (NCBI): domain Eukaryota; kingdom Metazoa; phylum Chordata; class Mammalia; order Carnivora; family Felidae; genus Herpailurus; species Herpailurus yagouaroundi. Next base: position 40,623,845 of record NW_024412388.1, read on the forward strand.
CCTGGAGCCTGCTTCGGATTCTGTGTCTCCCTCTCTCTCTGACCCTTCCCCCATTCATGCTCTGTCTCTTACTGTCTCAAAAATAAATAAACATTAAAAAAATTTTTTTTAATTAAAAAAAAAGAAAAAAAAGAAACTAATATCACCAAGATAAACTAATACATACAGAAAAATGCTTAATTTCACTAGTAATTAAGAAAATGCAAATTAAGAAATACCATTCACACCTTTCAAATGGGTAACAACTAAAAATATTGACATAACCCATTGTTGATGTAACATGCATGCTCACACAGTTGGTAGGTAAAGAAGAAAGCAAAGCTTTTTTTGAGTGGGGACAATATGGCAATATCTATCAAAATAAAATGAATGTAGCCTTCAACCCAGCCATTCCATTTCTAAGTTGCTATCTTAGAGAAATCCATACAACTCATGAAGAGGAAGTTATCAAATTTTTTTTAGGTTTCTGAGTTCTGAGTCATTTACAATGAAAATATTATTTATGTACTTTCTGAGTAATTAAAAACACAATGACTAACACTATGATGGAAAAATTGTTATGCTTTTCAATGTCAACCTGAATAATTTCATTTTATTTCATATTACAAAGTTTAGAAAATTTTGAACTATGAAGCACATCTAGGCCATATATGTAAACTACAAAAGTAAAATAATTTGGTTTTGGGGATGATTTAAGACTATTTGAGATAGCCACTACCCATTCAAAATTAACGCTTGATGTCAGGCCCTTTCCCTGCTCCAAGCAGCTTTAACCAACCCTACCGATCTCACCCTTAAGATACCCCACAGTACAAAATCTAAAAACTGCATCAGGAATTTCCCCTATCTCTCCTAAATACAAATAGCATTAGCCTCATAGGCAAGTGAGCATCTAGGCAACTATACACTATTGAAACCACAGTGTCATTTTTTATCTAACTCATGGGTTAGGCAGGCAATGTCAAGCATATATCTGAGGGCAAGTTCGTTAGTGTTTGACTAGGATACTTCAGGGAATCCTTTTTTCCTCTGTCTTACACATTTCACAAAACACTATTTTTATGAGTAAAAACACAAGGAAGAAGGCAAGAACTGGATAATCTGATAAAGTTAAATTAGTTGCTTTCTAAAAAATATATTTTCCTATGCCAGATTCTTCATCTACCAAACATGATAATCAACACATAGTACATTGTTTTATAACTGCTAAATAAGACAACAAAATTACTGAGGGAAAGAAAGCCAGTTTCTTAAAAAAAAAAAAGTGTAGTTTTGAATTTCAACTTCATTTTGAATTTTGAAATCATTCACCTGAATTTATTCATTTTGAATTTCAACTTCATTCACTCCTTCATTCAACTATTAAGTGCAGCATGCTTTATACCTGAACATATCCCTCAGTATCCCTACTAAATAGATGGCATTATTTCCACTTTACAGAGACAAATGACACCTAACAATTTGCCCAACTGATATACTTGCTTCTCTATGCAGATGTTTAACAATGAGAATGTAACATAGCCAAAACTAAATTATCCTCATATCTAGTCCTATTTTAATAAATGGCACTACCATTCAGTTACTCAACTCAAAAACTTAGGAATCATCTTTCATTTTCCCCTTATTCTCACCATTCATTCCTTTTAATCCATAACCAAAACAAGACTGCCACTGTCTCTCAGCTGGACTAGTACAAGAACTACCTCAAAATTCTAAGTGTTTTCACTTTTGCCTTCTGCAATCCATTCTACACAAAGCAGCAAAAACAGTATTTTAAAAAACATAACTAGATCATGTAATTTTTCTCTTTAAAACTTCTAAAAGCATCCCATTGCACTTAGAATGACTTGGTCTCACTTACTTTTCCAAATTAAGAACTAACTATTAACCTCTCAGCTAACAAGTTATTTGTTTAAATAATGTGACCCAAGCTGAGTATCAGGAATTCTGCTGTTAACTGTGAGAGAGGCAAATTTCATTAAAGTTACAAAACTGGCAGAATAAACTCAGGGCTTTATATAGTAGCCCTGGTATCAGCACTTGGGAAGATACTGACTGAAAATAAAGATAGTTCAAAAGAAAGTGGAAGCAAAAGATGGACACAGAGAGTTTATGCTGGCTTGTGCTAGACACAACACTTGTGTTTATTCATTATTCAAACATTAAAAACTTACTATATGTCAAGTACTATACTGGATAGAGCTTGACAGGACTTGAAAATACAAGAAACTTTTTTTCTAGATGTATCAGAAAAATGATGTTTCTTAAAACTCAGTTGCTTTCATGCTTCCGTGCTTTTCCTCTTGTTCACTTGGAAATTTCTTACCCATTTTTTACACAGCCACCTCAAATATTACCTCCTGAGAAGGCCTTCTTCAGCCCCCATAAGTAAAGTTAATCCCAATACCTCTGTTACAGCACTTACTAAATCATCTTTAATAGGTATGGGTTTATCTCCTTAGAAGTCCACAAACAAATTATCCTTGTGCAGTAGGCTATTAGCATGGTGCTTTGCAAATGGTAACAGCATCACAAATATTTGTTATGTGTAGAAGTCCACATTTCTTTTACATAGGCAGATCTTCATACAAATGACTCAAATGTAAGATATTACATTACAAGGTATCTGAAAAGTCATAAACAAAGAACTCAACAAAAAAAGTCATTTTATCTCCATGAAAGATTAAAGAAATCTTTACAAAGGTGGCATCTTTGAGCACAGAACTTAAAAACTTTCTGGATATGGACATGGAAGGTAAAAGCAGTCAGAGGAGAAGAGAAAATGAACAAAGCAAAGTACAAAAAGCTAAGGGGTGTGTGTCTAAGAATTCAGAGCAGCTCTGAGTGGTTGGAGCTTCTGGTAACCAGGGGGAATAAAATGAGGTTATTTGTTTTTAGTTCATAGCAACACTCAGACATGAAGAGAGCAATTTTTATTATTCTGTAGATACTTAGGATATAGAATTAAATATCTAATGAGTATTAAAATAGACCTTAATCGGGGCGCCTGGGTGGCGCAGTCGGTTAAGCGTCCGACTTCAGCCAGGTCACGATCTCGCGGTCCGTGAGTTCGAGCCCCGCGTCAGGCTCTGGGCTGATGGCTCAGAGCCTGGAGCCTGTTTCCGATTCTGTGTCTCCCTCTCTCTCTGCCCCTCCCCCGTTCATGCTCTGTCTCTCTCTGTCCCAAAAATAAATAAACGTTGAAAAAAAAATTAAAAAAAAAAAATAAAATAGACCTTAATTTGCTACAGAACACTGTATGATATACATTAATACCGACAAATAAGTAAAACATACACCTACTACTCTCCTCCCGAAGCTTACAACAAAAAAGAGAGCAATGGACACAATGATAAACTATTTTCATGCAATCTAGACCATAATAAATATTAAAAAATATTAAAAACCTATATTCAATGCTTATTAAGTATTAAACATTGTGTTAAGAGCTTTAAATGCAGTAATAAAGTTAATCTTCATAACAAAACCCTAAGGGATGTCATCTTCACAGAGACGAAGGAATTAAGGCATAGAGAAGCTAAATAACTTGTCAAGGTCAGATTTAGTAAGTGGTGGATCTAGCATAAAGTGCCTCTTCAAAAGATGAAGAGAGTGAGTTTGAGTAGATAAGTTTCTCAGAGGCAGCAAAAATTTTTTGTAGTTGTTGAACTAGGTGCTTGGGTTATGCCAGGGAATAAGACAGACATGGTTTACTTCCATAAAACATATAGTCTAATGGGAAAGACAAGTAACCAAACACATAATTACAACTTGTGATCAGTCCATGAAGCAAATAAACGGAGTTTAATGATGGAAACTCACAAAGTAGTGGAGACCTAGTTATATAGGAAGATGGTGGCAGAGAAAGTCTTTCTAGGATGATATTTAAACTGAGACCTGATTGGGGCACCTGGGTGGCTCAGTTGGTTAAGCGTCTGACTTCAGCTCAGGTCACGATCTCGCTGTCTGTGAGTTCGAGCCCCGCGTCGGGCTCTGGGCTGATGGCTCGGAGTCTGGAGCCTGCTTCCAATTCTGTGTCTCCCTCTCTCTCTGCCCCTTCCCTGCTCATGCTCTGTCTCTCTCTCTCTCTCTCTCTCTCTCTCTCTCTCTCAAAAATAAATAAACATTAAAAAAATAAATAAACTGAGACCTGAAGAATGAGGAGCCAATCATGCAAAAGACGTTCCAGATAGAAGGCTAAGTAAGAGGTAGGCAAGACCCTTATACACATATGTAAAGGAGGCAGTAATTCTCAATTCTTAGTGAATAATTTCTCAGTAAATTCTTTCTTATTTCTATCAGTTGCATTTCAATTTAGTATTATTAAAAACACATTTTTACTGATTAATAAAATCATAACACTGTGTAGTTAAAATGTTAAACACATAGTAGGTAAACAAAAATAAAATACTGGTAAGTACTATGTATTTCCACATGTATTTGTATGTCACAGATATTCTAAATGCAAACACTAAAAAATAAAAGTTTCTATACATGTATTTTTGTAGAGTCCGAATCACACATCTTGGCCATTAACACATCTAATAACAACACCATACAGATTGACAATATATTCCATTTCTGGATAATGACCTAACCATTAATAAATCCCGGAGCCTAAAATTTATACCTTTGCTTCACAATAAGTAGTATTTTGCCTTGAGATAAAATCCAGCTTTTTAGCAAAACCACTTTCACTATGCTATATCTAGTAGATATAGTAGGTGTTCACCAAAATAAGTCATTTTTGTTTCATATTTTTAATTATGATTCAGAATTAGGTGATCTATCATATTATTAAGGAAACACTTTGAAAATCTATCATAGATTCTAAAACTTCAGAGGCAAAAGTAACCTATGGGATCATCTGATCAAGACAACTACTCAATGCAGTATTCTCCATAACAAGAATCAGAATTTTGAGAGAATTTCTATCACTCTCCAAGATGCTCAGATCAACTTAAAAAGTACTTGTGATTTGACCATTCTTATAGTTAGAACACTTAAGCACAGAATTTATATGAACCAATTATCTGCAGAGTCCACTGAAAGCTATTCTGTATTGTAACCTGAACACTTGCTTCTACAAATATAAACAGTTTATTATAATATAATATAGATCACAGACACTATATTCAGAATTCTAATCATTTTTATAAAATACCAGAAAGAAGAAAACTTAGTTGCATGCTTCATTTCTACCATAATTTGTGATGACCTTAATGTCTGAAAAATAAAAGTAGTTGTTTATTTTATGTTGTGATTTACTGTAAATTTCAAATGTCTATTAGTCCCTGTAAATGATCCATTAGTATTCTCGAAAACACACACACACACACACACACACACACACACACACACACACACACA
>NW_024412388.1:40629224-40658738 GCF_014898765.1 Herpailurus yagouaroundi
ACACACACACACACACACACACACACACACACACACACACACACACACACAAATGGAAAACAAATACTAGCATTCTACAAATCTTTAACCCAAACAGGAATCTCCCATTTTTCTGAATTGCTTCTATCTCTTAACTTTTCCATAGAATAAGCAAGGTTGTATTAAAATGTCACCACTCCATTATCATTATTCTTGAATCAAACATCTTCAGTATCTGCAGTGCACTAATTCCATACAGGATGGAATTCCAACATGCAACTGAGTAGCTGATCCTGAAAGATGTACCTCTAGAGACAAGAGTGCACTTGCACCTAATTAAAACTGTCTGAAATTTTTCGCACTTTCAATAGAACCAACAAATATGCATGTTGTGTAATGTCATTTTCTGTCTGTCTTGATTTTACCAACAAAATTAACCTATTGTGTAAAGTGAGAACAGAACTTCAAAAATGAAAAATTTGTGTTGGGGATTTATTTACCTCCTTGGTTACAAAAAAGAACATGCTACTTATTCAATACATACTGGTACATCTCACCCTTCTTTTTTTCTTCTTAAAAGTAAACTCTGTGTCCAATGTGGGGCCTGAACTCACGACTCCAAGATCAAGAGTCGCATACTCTACTGACTGAGACAGCCAGGTGCCCTCATCTCAGCCTTTTTGAAAGGGATTTAAAGTATTGTAAGTAACATAAATATGATCGATAGAACATAAACTGACAACTTCAGAAAGATGCTATTTCTATTCTTTTAATACTTAAGGTTGAGATCTGAATATAGTGTTTACTTCAAAATTTTAAAGAAATTAAAAATGGTTTTGAGCTTAGATGGCAATAGATGGCATATGGAATGGTCAGAAAGCACAGCATTTTTTTTTTTTGAAACTTACATGTATCATGGTTATGGAAAACGTTTTAGAAAAAATAAAAAAATCCAAATGACTCTTAACATCTTTAAATACCATTTTATATAAATGTCATTTTTTATAAAACTGACAATTTTAATAGAAAAAATAATGCAAGTTGTTTAAATATAGCAATTTTAGTAATATTTTAAGTCTAAGACATTATATTTTAATTTGTCGGTATTTGTATCATCTATGACTAGAGAGAATTAATCAGTTAGTTACCTCTTATAATGTGAAAGGAAATCTTTCAGCTAATTTGAGGTGGTTCACACTATTGGCTTCCAACTTGGAAATTGAAAGGTGAGTCAGTCAGTTAAGCAAGGATGCCAAAAACTTAGTAGGCAGCAAAGTCATAGCAGGAGTAGTTTAACAAGGTGATAATGGACAGAAATGCCATCCTTACTGTGCTATTGAAACATCTGTGTTTAATAGTCTTGATTTCCAATAGACTTTTTTTGGGGGGTCAAACTCTGAAGGAGAAAGAAAACTGCAGCCCATGACAATGGGCCATTTTTCATCTTGGTCTCAAAAAATACACTTGACTCTGAAATTCAGTCTCTGCCAGCAGGAAATTAGACAGTAGAGGAATAAGGCAGCTGATAAAGGCAGTCACTTATTTATGCATTAATTCTACAAAGAGTATTCCTATCATAGGCTAGGCACTGAAGCAGAAATGAAACTGAAGGAATTCACAATCTACTCTGGGCTAGAGACACACAACTAGCAATGGCTGGTAAAATGGTTCTCCCAAACAAAAAGCCACAATTTGTAGAGTTAGCCAATTTACATGGTGTAAATACTCTCAACTCTGGCCAATTTCAAACTATCAACAGTTTATCAGGTTCACAAAATTCCAGGGTATCTAGCAATCAGCTTTTTTGCACTTACGGGAGTTAGCTGCAGCATTATACAACTAATGACTTCAATCATATTTTTGCAAGGTAACACCAGTTAAGTGCTAAAACAGATACATATGTTAAGTGTGATTAGAACAGTGGAATGGAATTCCATTTCAACATATGCTTTTTCTTCTTCTATATTCTCTACCCCCCCAACTAATCTTAAAGCATTCTATTCAGTTCTGTAGAGAACATAAAGATCAGTAGGACATAGCTCCCCTCTCCTCAAAGACCTGAACAATGATCAATGACAAGAATATAAATTGTGCATGAAGCACAATATTACACTGTGGCATATAAGGGCAAAATCAAGAAGTAAGGAGAGCCTACATTTATAACTGGACAGAAGATTACAGAAGACTTCCTAAAGGATGTATCAGCTGAGGATGGTCTTCCTGAAATATTTAGTGGGGAGGGATCTTTGAACAGTGTGAGGAGAAGGGGTCAAGCAGAAGGAGAAGAGTTAAAGAAACTCTTAAAAACAGTGAGGCATGTTTAGAGACAAGTAATATCATTTAGTAAAATCCGAGATACATGGAAAAAAGAGTAACGCCTATAAAAAGTATTTTAGGGTTAATAAAGGTATATTCACCTATACCATCTCACTTTTATTCTCATAATTAAATAATACCTGTGGCAAGTAATATTACCACTGCTAGTTTTACAGATGAGCAAAGAGTCTATATAGTGAGATAGGAGGAGGATGAGGTAGGCGAGGCTTCTCAGTATAGACCATGTTAACGGATTAAAGGTTTAGTAAATGATATAAATGAAGGCACTAAAAATCATAAAATGGGAAAAAACAATGTCTTCATTGGGGACTCTTATACCACTTACCTATAATCTTCATCAGTACATCTATCTATCTATCTATCTATCTATCTATCTACCTATTTTTAAAAGATTTTATTTTTTTTAAGTAATCTTTACACCCAATGGGCGCTCGAACCCACAACCCCAAGGTCAAGAGTGACATGTTCCATCAACTAAGCCAGCCAGGGGCCCCAATATCTCTATTTGTATAGCAGTAAAGGTGACTACATTCATTGAGTCTTACATTCACAACCTCACCAAGACCACTGTATTTCAGAATTTCAGAAGGTGCCATTTTCGACTTGCACAGCCATATGCAGCAAGTCTGACACCAGCAGATGCTATAAGAATCAAATGCATTAAGGTAGGGGAGAGGAAGTTGTAAAGTATAAAACACTAACATAATGTGAAGCTTCCTCATTTCCCCTCAATGTAGTTATCAACAACTAGAATATTACTGACTGGAAGAATCTCCATAGAAATTCATTCAAATTACTGTGAAATAAAAAATCACTCCTTCTTATAATTTAGTGGATCTCCACTAAATTATAGGTAGATGATAATTTCCTCACAGAGAACATGTTTTCCTAACACACTAATTAATATCTTTATTCTCCATACAAAATATTTATTCCATGCTCAAATATTCTTCTACTACATTCACATTAACAGAACAAACTAATGGAAGCACTCTGCAAAAAAGCACTAGTCAAAGAAACTCTGTATGATATAATCAGTACCTTTTAACAGTACTTGTGTCCATGTTATCACTGTGCAGAAAAGTTGGTATTAATCCATTTGGGATGTTATGCTACTTGTGCAATAGACTTACAATCAATTAGTCAAAAGCAAAGTAAGGATCTGTCCCCTTTTAAATATTTAACAGAGGGGTGCCTGGGTGGTTCAAGTCAGTTAAGTGTCTGATTTTGGCTCAGGTCATAATCTCAGGGTTGATGAGTTCAAGCCCCGCACTGGAGTCTCTGCTGTCAGCACAGAGTCCACTTGGGATCCTCTATCTTTGCCTCTTTGCCCCTCTCGTGTTTGCACTCTCTCTTTCTCAAAAATAATAAACAAACACTTAAAAATAACTAAATATTGGCACAAAAACAGACACTCAGATTAATGGAACAGAATTGTGAACCCAGAAATGGACCCACAAACATATGGCCAACTAATCTTTGACAATGCAGGAAAGAATAACCAATGGAATAAAGACAGTCTCTTCAGCAAACGTACAGCAACATGCAGAAAAATGAACCTGGACCACTTTCTTATACCATACACAAAAGTAAGCTCAAAATGGATGAAAGACCTAAATGTAAGACAGGAAGCCATCAAAATCCTCGAGGAGAAAGCAGGTAAAAACCTCTTTGATCTTGCCCACAGCAACTTCTTACTCAACACATCTTCGGAAGCAAGGGAAACCAAAGCAAAAATTAACTATTGGGACTTCATCAAAATAAAAAGCTTCTGCAGAGTGAAGCTGTGAAAGAATCAGCAAAACTAAAAGGCAACTGACAGAATGGGAGAAGATATGTGTAAATAACATATCAGATAAAGTGTTAGTATCCAAAATCTATAAAGAACTTATCACACTCAACACCCAAAAACCAAATAATCCAGTGAAGAAATGGGCAAAAGGCATGAATAGGCACTTCTCCAAAGAAGACAGCCAGATGGCCAACCAACACATGAAAATATGCTCAACATCACCCATCATCAGGGAAATACAAATCAAAGCCACACTGAGATACCACCTTACACCTGTCAGAATGGCTAACATTAACAACTCAGGCAACAACAGATGTTGGCGAGGATGTGGAGAAAGAGGATTTATTTTGCACTACTGGTGGGAATGCAAACTGGTGCAGTCACTCTGGAAGACAGTATGGAGGTTCCTCAAGAAATTAAAAATAGAACTACCCTAGGAACCAGCAATTGCACTACTAGGTATTTATCCAAGGGATACAGCTGTGCTGTTTTGAAGGGACACATGTACCCCAATGTTTATAGCAGCACTATCAACAATAGCCAAAGTATGGAAAGAGCCCAAATGTCCATCGATGGATGAATGGATAAAGAAGACTCAGCAATCAAAAAGAATTAAATCTTGCCATTTGCAACTACATGGATGGAACTAGAGGGTATTATGCTAAGCGAAATTAGGCAGAGAAAGACATATCGTATGACTTCACTCATATAAGGACTTCAAGATAAAAAACAGATGAACATAAGGGAAGGGAAGCAAAAATAATATAAAAACAAGGAGAGGGACAAAACATAAGATACTCCTAAATATAGAGAGCAGGCAGAGGGTTGCTGGAGGGATTGTGGAGGGGGATAGGCTAAATGGGTAAGGGGCTTAAGGAATCTATTCTTGAAATCATTGTTGCACCATGTGCTAACTAACTTAGATGTAAATTATAAAAAATAAATGAATTATAGGAAAAAAAAAGAGTACAAGTAGACACATACAAAAAAAAATAAATATTTAACAGAAATGCTTATAAAATTTGACTTCATAAAACTCTCCAAAGCTTAATAACATCAAACCCCCCAAAAATACCTCCAACATTACAAGGTCCATTTTCTCTTGGCTTAACTTAAATAGAGAGAGATTTAGTTACTATCTCAAAAAGAGTTCTTTAAATTCTTGGTAAACATTGGTAAATTGAAACTGGGTGTTTTTATATAATTTATCCTTGTAGCATCATCCCTGATTCTTTAATTTGCCTTTTTGGTACAATTATTCAACTTGTAGTTGTAGTTCTCTTATAAGCTCTCAGTTCTCCATATCCACTTTTTGGTTTTGTTTATTTTTTATTCCTTTTAAGTGTATGATTCAGTGGTTTTTAGCACATTTACAAACTTGTGCAACAATCATCACTAACAAATTCCAGAATGTTTTCATCACTCCATAAAGAATATCCTCCTAAATGGGCACAGGACTTGAGTGGATATTTCTATAAAGATATACAATGACCAATAAGCACATGAAATGATGCTTCCTCAACAAACAATACTAGCAATTAGGAAAATGCAAACTAAAACCACAATGAAATACCATTTCACATCCAAATGGATATTATCAAAATGACAGAAAAAAACAAATGTTGGTGAGGATGTGGAGAAATTGAAATCCTTACACACTGCTGGTGGGAAAGTGAAATGTTGCAGCCACTGTGGAAACCAGTATGATGGTTCCTCAAAAACTTAAACACAGGATTAGCATATGATCCAGCTTTACTTGTGGGTATAATTTGAAAAGAATTGAAAGCATGGGCTTGATAAGGTGATTGTACACTTCAGTTCAATATTCAAAATAGCCAAAAGGTGTAAGCAACCCAAATGTCCCATCATGAATGGATAAACAAAATATGGTATATACATACAATGAAATATTATTCAGCCTTAAAAAGTAAATTCTGAAAAATGTTATGACATGAGTGAACCTTGAAAACATTATGCTTAGTGAAATAGGCCAGTTACAAAAGGACAAATACTAATCCACTTATATGACTAGTCAAATTCATAGAGACAGAAAGTAAAATGGTAGTTGCCAGGGCTAGAGGGGAGAGAGGAATTGGGGAGTTATTGTCTAATGGGTATGGAGTCACAATTTGGGAAGATGAAAAAAATTCTGGGAATGAATAGTGGTGATGGCTATACAACACTGTGAATATATCTGATTCCACTAAACTGTACACTCAAAAATGGTCACAAGGGTCAATTTTATGTTATGTAAATTTTACAATGAAAAACACAGAAAAATCATACCTGTGGCAAATTCAGGTATTTATTGCAAAGCCAAGTATGCTCTTAGTTATATTATCTTAGAATTCTGAAAATGAGGGGTGCCTGGGTGGGTCAGTCAGTTGTGTTGGACTCTTGGTTTCAGCTCAGGTCATGATCTCACAGTTCATAAGTGGTGTTACCTTGCAAAATTATGATTGAATTAGTTGAATTAGTTGTATAGTTAGGATTCTCTCTCTGCCCCTCCCACCTGCCCCTCCCTTCCTCCCTCTCTCTCTGTGTCTCTCAAAATAAACAAATAAACTTTAAAAAAATTTAAAAAAAGAATTCTGAAAATGAGTTTAAGTAGGGAGAGATATGCACAAAAACAAATTTGTACACACATAAACATGAAGATTTAAATTGACTTTCCTAATTACTAAACTCTGAATCCACATGTGAAGATCACTGTGTTTAAATTACATTATATTTCTCATTAGGTACAACTTTATTTAAAGATATTTAAAGATAAAATATTAAAGATATTTAATATTTTAAATGCATTTGTGTTGTGTAACTGGTGGGTTATTAATGAAATGTAAAAAACAAAACAAAAAAACAAAACAACAAGTATAACCCTGTACTCATCAGCAGCTACTACTCATTCCCCTTTCTGTCTCAGCCATGTGTTCCTGGCAAACACTAACTACTTTTTAATTTTTTAAAGAGACTTTTTTTTTTTTAGAGTAGTTTTAGGTTCATAGTAAAATTCAGCAGAAGGTTCAGAGATTTCTCACATATCCTCTGCCCCAACAAATGCATGCCTTCCCCATCAGCAACGTCCCCCACCAAAGTAGTATATTTGTTACCAATGATGGATCTACATTGATTGACACACCATTATCACCCAAAGTCCGTACTTTACATTAGGGTTCACTCTTGGTGTTGTACATTCTGTATGTTTGGATAAATTTATAAAGACATGTATCCACCATTATGGTGCAGAGTAGTTTCACTGCCCTACTAATCTACCTTTTGCCTATATAAATTGCCCATTCTAGGCATTTCATATAAATGGAATCATATAATGTGTGGCCTTTCGTGTCAGGCTTCTTTCACTTAGCATAATTTTTTTTTTTTTAAAGATTCACCTGTGTTGCAGCATATCAGTACTGCATTCCTTTCATATGACTGAATAATATTCCACTTATAGACATACCATATTTTATTTATTCATACATCAAATATGTTGATGGACATTTGGACTGTTTCTATGTTTTGGCTATTAAGAATAATGCTGCAGTCAATATTCATGCACACGTTTTTGTGTGGACATGTTTTCAATACTTTTGGTATATGTCTAGGAGTGGAATTACTGGGTCATATGGTAACTCTTCATTTAACTTTTTGAGGAACTGCCAAACTGTCTTCCAAAGCAATATCTGATTTCTCAACATCTTATCAACACTTGTTATTGTCATCTTTTTTATTCTAGCCATTCCTAGTGGTATGAAATGGTATCTCATTCTGGTTTGGTTTACAATTCCCTAATCATTAAAGATGTTGAACAACTTTTCATGTACATACTGACTGCGTATCTTCTCTTGAGAAATATCCATTCAAATCTTTTATCCATTTTTAAATTAGGTTGTCTTTTTATTGTTGAATTATAAGAGTTCTTTATACAGGTTTCTTATCAATACATGATTTGTAAATATGTTCCTCCACTGTGTGAGTATTCTTTTAACTTCACTGATCGTACTCTTTGAGAGACAGAAGAGTTTTTAATTTTGATTAAGTCCAATTACCTATTTTTCCTTTTGTTCCTTGTCTTTTTGATGTCATATCTAGAGAAACCATCATCTAACCCAAGGTCACAAAGACTTATTCCTATATTTTCTTCTAAAAGTTTTATAGTTTTAGCTTTTATATTTAGGTCTTCGATTCAAATGATTTTTACATATGATGTGAAAGAGTAGTCCAATTTAATTTGTTTGCATGTAGATATCCAGTTGTCCCAGTACATGTTGAAAACATTATTCTTTCCATGTTTGTCATGGCAAACTTGCTGAAAATTAATTGACCTTGAGTGTTAAGGGATTTATTTCTTGACTTCTAATTCTATTCCACTGATCTATAGGTGTATCCTTATGTTGGTATCCTTATAGTCTGGATATTCTCACAGAATTTTAATTCACTTACCACAGGTGAAACTAAAGACGTTAAATTAAAATACCATTTACTTTTATGCATCTCAATTATTAAAAATTCTTCTTATATATTAGAAAAACTTGTTATGTTTATGCAATTCACCTTTAAAGTCTCATCACATCATATGTATTCAAGGATAGGGGCACCTGGGTGGCTCAGTTGGTTAAGCATCCACCTCTTGATTTGGGGTCAGGTCATGATCTCATGGTTCTTGAGATCAAGCCCCGCATTGCGTTCTGCACTGACAACACAGAGACTACTTAGGATTCTCTGTCTTCTTCTCTCTCTGCTCCTCCCTCACTCTCTCTGTCTCTCTGTCTCTCAAAATAAACATTAAAAAAAAAAGGTTAAACTGTACTTTAAGATAAAAATACAATTCTTTATTATTCAGAAAGAATTCTCAATTATAGAACTTCAAACACCATGGCAACAGAGGCCTCTATTTCAACCTTGAATCTCTTAAATAACACCTTAAGGATTAAAGGGATATTTACATTCCACAGTGACAAATACGCATGTTTATACACACAGTGACTACCTATTGACCAGTTTTCTCTCTCCTCCATCCCCACCTCACACACAAGGTTCAGTTGAAGCATATATGAAGTCTCTAAATTCACACATCATGACCAAATTTTAGAAGCAGGAAACTCCTTTGAAACCATTTCCTAATTTTCATAAATGACTCAGATTCACAGCAGTAGTTAAATGGCTTGCCTAAATTCATACATCTACAATGCAAAATATCAGATATTAGAATCCAGGTTTCCCAATTTCTTTCCAACCACTGAATGGTGACTCATGTAAATGTGTGCTCATTCAATAATCATTTATAAGGTGCTAGATACTACATTTAGTACTATAAATATGAAGATTAAATGACTGAGATCCTACCTTCAAGAAGCCTACCATGAGAAGGAAAAACACAAAACAAAAGGATAGAAGTGCTGCAATACAAGTATACACCAGGTTCAATGGGACAAAGGGACTTTATGCCTAAAGTTCCAAGACATTTTATATTTTCACTAGCAAAAACTTTGAGTTTCTGCTGCTCTATATTATGAAAAAGTCGGGGCGCCTGGGTGGCGCAGTCGGTTAAGCATCCGACTTCAGCCAGGTCACGATCTCGCAGTCCGTGAGTTCGAGCCCCGCGTCGGGCTCTGGGCTGATGGCTCAGAGCCTGGAGCCTGTTTCCAGTTCTGTGTCTCCCTCTCTCTCTGCCCCTCCCCCGTTCATGCTCTGTCTCTCTCTGTCCCAAAAATAAATAAATGTTGAAAAAAAAATTAAAAAAAAAAAAAAAGAAAAAGTCAAACAAAGGAAAAATAAATACCAAGCTACTCAGGGCTAGATGAGCACGCAGCTGGTTAGTAGCAGGAAGATTAGAACTCAGATTTCCCTATACCTTAGTGTAATGATCTTTCCACTATCACAAACTACTTAATTGCCAATTGAGAAATACTGTTAGTTTTATTAAAATCTGTTTCGCTGCATTCCCTAGACTCAGAAAAGTTTTTAAAAACCAGGTATAACCTCATATACAGAGAAACCACCAAGAAATGACCTGGCAGGTATTACAAATTAAGGATGATATAAATCTATGTTATTGTTAGAATTTTATTTTGCACTTTTTGTGCAAACTATCTATTCTCGGTCTCATTTTTAACAAGTAAGTGAGAATTTATATAGCCAAATCAGAGATCCTCTCATAATAACCCTCTTAAGGAAGCACCTATTTATGTCAATATTAATTCTTGAAATGCTTGAGGGGTGCCTGGGTGGCTCGGTAGGTTAAGAGTCTGACTTCGGCTCAGGTCATGATCTCACAGTCCGTGAATTCGAGCCCCACGTCGGGCTCTCTGCTGACAGCTGAGCCTGGAGCCTGTTTCACATTCTGTGTCTCCCTCTCTCTCTGCCCCTCCCCTGTTCATGCTCTGTCTCTCTCTGTCTCAAAAATAAATAAACGTTTAAAAAAAAATTAAAAAAAAAAAAAAAGAAATGCTTGAAATACCAGAAACATTACTTGAATGACTTCATTTTTGCAAATGCCTTCAGGTGCAAACAAGCTCACTGAGTTACAGATTGCTCTCTTTAAATTCAGTCATTCATTAAGCATACAGACTCTGTAACAAATTCAGTGGAAGGTCCACAAATAAAGAGATGAATTTGATAGTTTTCCTGTTCTTAGTCTAACAGGGAAAAAATAATAAATAACTGCAAACGAGTGTGATAAATGCTAAAACAGAATATATATTCACAAGGAGACAAGAAGCTCAGGAAAGAGAGAATAACCAAAAATTTGACCACCCAGATTGAATACCACCTGCCTCACAACATTTTGTTTCCAATTACTTTTGGCAGTTGCAACAAATCAATTTCTCCCCATCATAGAAGAAAGACTGGCCGTAAGTGAGGCCATTCAAAAAAAAAGTAAAAAAAAAAAAAAAACCACATCATAGTCTCTTAAACTAGTTCCTGGAAATCTAAAAAAACTTTTGAGAAACAGAGGATATGTATATCAATAACACAGATGTTTAATTTGAAGGCATCAACATTCATTTAAATTGATGAAATGTATGCATGTTAATGTATCAATCACTTTTAGAGTCATGCTTTACATGTTGCTCCAGTCATTATATACAAAAACTGGCTACAATATTTGAAATTCCAATTACCAATAGAAATTACAACTTTTAAGACATTTTATTATATTTCTGAAATTCACAATTCCAAGCAAAGTGATCCATGTACATACCTGTTATCAGCAACAAAAATTTTATCCATAAAAAAACAGCAGCCTTGCTTTAAAAATACCTTATTAAAATTCCCTTCTTTTTAAAAAAAATTTTTTTTTTCAACGTTTATTTATTTTTGGGACAGAGAGAGACAGAGCATGAACGGGGGAGGGGCAGAGAGAGAGGGAGACACAGAATCGGAAACAGGCTCCAGGCTCCGAGCCATCAGCCCAGAGCCTGACGCGGGGCTCGAACTCACGGACCGCGAGATCGTGACCTGGCTGAAGTCGGACGCTTATCCGACTGCGCCACCCAGGCGCCCCATAAAAATTCCCTTCTTTACAATGAGAAGGGTAGGGAAGTATTTCCCAATTCAACAGAAATGAACTAATATTCTTTTGTTTTTTAATTTATTAATTTGGGAGAGAGCGTGTGCACAGGGCACAGGGAAGGGGCAAAGAGAGAGGTAAAGAATCTCAAGCAGGCTCCACACTATCAGCACAGAGTCTGATATGGGCTCAAACCCAGAAACTGTGAGACCATGACCTGAGCTGAAATCAAGAATCGGATGCTACCCAGGCACCCCAAACTGATATTCTATTATAATAATAATAATAATAATAATAATAATAATAATAATTAGACATTACAATATACCTCTTAGCAGGAAATACTTCACATTTTCATCAGGCAAAGGCAGGCATGTAAATAAATGTATACTGCTTTTGATAACAGAATACCAAAAGCACTAGAAACAAATGGCAACAGCATATTTTGAACTTAACATATATAATCTATAACTTAAATATTTTTGAAATGTAATTTTTATAAAATTATTAACAAGAGAATCAGGAATGTCACTATCTCACTTATAACTGAGTTTATTTAAATATGATTTGTTTTTTTCCTTTGTAATGATTATAGGATCTCTTCAACATTAATGTCACTACCATAACATGGTAACAATATACTTACAAAAGAATTATGACAAGTATTAAATCAATGAAATAGGAAAAAAAATCACAAAACAGAAGGAAAGAGGCTGAGAAAGTCAACTGATTTCAATTACTCTGAAATAAAGCTGTAGCTTGATATATAAATCTTTAACTTTCCTATATACATTAGGAATTTCCACTTTGGATAGATCTTCACTGTACTAACATTTAGAACAGATTTAGCTCTATCAGAGAAAAGAAGATTACATAAATGGATAGAAATTAATGCTCCAGAAAGATGACATATTCGAGAGAGGTCCAGCAGGTATGTAAAAACTCTAGAGCTGCTTATCTTTAAAATCTGTAAAATGGAAGGTTCAGTCTCTTACAATATGGTTTCTCTCTTTCTAGCTATCTGCTTTTTAAATTTTAACTACCTACTTGCAAAGCAAGGAAAACTTTATCAATATTATTAAATTTTGTCTTCATGGACAACTTGAAAACAATTCAGTCTGTATCAATCAAATAAGTCATAGCACCTTGATCTCTAACAATGAAAGAGAAATTACATATACATGATACAGTCTTATTTAGAACCTTTTCTTGTTCTCTCACTCCATTGGCTAATCCTGGACTCTCTCTGGAGTGTATCTTATGATGCTCTCCAAAAATACATCAATAAGACTTATACTTTACCAAATGGGGGTTATTTAATCCTAAATATGTGCCCCCCACACAAATATGAGCATCACTGTCTTTTGTACAGTCTTTGTTTTAGAGGAAAAAAATATTTTCTTGGATGCCCATTGTCATTTCTAAAGCTTAACCTGGGAGATTCCTCTCTCACCTTCTGGAATTGGCCAAATCACATTTATTTCTTCACTGTGTTTTTTTGTTTTGTTTTGTTTTTTTAAGTCTCTAAATCAATCCCAACAAACCTCTGGCTTTTATTCTTATGCCTTCAATTACACTCAATTTGTGGGGATTTGGCTTTTCTAACATAAAGGTTTTAGGAAATTATCCATAATCAATGTGTGGAATAGCTATAGCCAAAAAGGAAAAGATTCCTTCCTTGACTTCATCTGCATGGATACCATACCTCTGGAGACCACAGGCTGAAACTGGTGGCATTTTAAAAATCCTATTTTGTACTCTTAAGTGCAAATCCAATTTGTTTTCCACTGTTACGCATAGGACTTTCCCAGCATTACTGTTTTCCAAAGTACCTTCTTCCCTTATTTCCTTCATCCCTTTCCATCAAGTATTCATGTTCAGTATTATTTCTCCCCCTGCTCTCCCTCCACCCCCCATGCATAAGCTGTAAAATAGATGTAAAGCTTGGTGTAAGTCCAAAAATTTTATGATCAAAATACATACTTAGCAAATTGTTTGGCTAAATCTTTCATGTATGATGAAAGATTATTACCACAATTCATTAGCAAATTATAGACTTTGAAATGTAGGCAGACAAATATTTGGCCCTGTATCAATCAATTTGGACCAGCTGGGTAGAAATTCACACAATCCCAGGAAACCCGGGAAGTGAGGTGCTCTTTCATTTTTCATTCACTTGAAACATTAAAGAAAAATTATCATTCTATAAAAATGTCCACTTCTCAAGATTTTAGCAGAGCCATTTTAGATTGAGTTTTATTTTCAGTCAATTACTACTTTAGTGACCAATAAACTGATCATTTTTCTTGCAATCCGTTGTGGAAGAATAATGCCTGGTGTTATATAGGCACCTTAATATTGGACCATTATAGCCCACCTTAAGATCTAAATATTTAATAATGGTCCTATTGCCCTAAAATGAGGAAGGGTATACTTCTACATACACTAAATCAGCTTGGAAACTAATTTTGCAGTTCTTCACAATAAATATCATTAACATTCTTTTTCTGAGCCTCTCTAGGCTAGTAAGGTGACCCTGTACAAAGATTCTGATTGATCCTATGTCTGTCTGTTTTGGTTAAGCTACTAGGCCGTATATGGGGACAGCTGCACTTTGGGAGCAACTTAAAACAAATTTCATCTTAGTGGCATCTAATCCAGTGCTTGGTAAAGACGCATGGAAAAGTCAGTGTCAAAATTAAACAATGCCGGCTTTGCAATGAGCAGATGCTTTTGCCTTGCAGCTGTAAAAACCTTAAAACAATCCAGTACTCTACTGTCTGGTCACGCAATGACCACAAAGCAAGGAATACATTTTGTCATTTATAAAAAATGTTTGCTACAAGCTTTTAAAGTCTTTTTTCTTTTAAAAATATGCTTTAAAAAAGGAACATATTGAGGGTTATAATAAGGTTAATATAGCTCTAAACTGAGCTATAGGATTTTTGTTTAAGTTTTATTTTCCATACTAAATATGTCTGAAGAAGAACTCCTTGACTAGGTAGTATTAAGTCATATACAAGACACATTAGACAAAAGAAAAATGACCATAAACAGATGTTGTAAGGGGTTTATGGCCAAATAATCTTTGGTATATAAGGATAAACATGTAAATTAATTTTCAACATGTAGGCCTTAATATACCTTGACTTGATCTAGGTTATGTTTATGAGCACTTTACATTCACTTACCCAACCTCTGATTTACTTCTGTCTCTCTCTCCCTCTCTCTCTTTTTTTTTTTTTTTTTTTTTTTTTTTTGCTGGGTTGGGTAGGGAGAAGAATGAGGAAGTTATTATTCTTATTTAATGGCTGGAGGATACTTAAATGTTAAAATATTTCTCAGCTTAAGTAACCCAGTACCTACCAAGGTCTGTTAAAAATTGCAGCCTCTTCCAGACCTTAGAAAAAGGTTTCTTTCTCTTTTTCCCTTCCCTTATAGGACAGAAGCTTGTCTCTGGCATCAGGAATCTAGGGGTTAATATTTTAATGCTGAAATAAACTCTTCTTCATGAAGAGAAAGGCTCAAACTACTATGCCTATGAAATCAAAGAATCAGCCCCACCTAAAGTAAGTGATTGCATGGTCAATCCACGTCTGCTAATTGAAGTCCTAGATTTAAAGATAGCTTTGTATGGTACCTACAAGAAAGAGAATCCAGTAGTCTTACCTTCAATTTAAACTGAAAAAAAAAAAAAAAAAAAAAAAATTTTTTTTTTTCAGTAAGCGTTTCCCAGTCATTCATATTTTTTCTAGAAATCCTTATCTCCCTAAGGATATCAATTTATTTACACCTCATTGCTTATAAATTTCATTATGTTTTGTTGGTTGAAGGTTTGAGGACTCCCCTTATATTCTTCCCCATCTCAAAACTTATATTTCAATGAACAAAGTCCCAAAGTAATGACATTAATAGGAAATAAATCAAATTTTATTTTAAATATCAAAGAAAGCATGTTACCCTCTATTAAAAGTCTTTGAAAAATAAAAATTAAAATGTTTTTGTGGTTGTTTTTACATTTCTACATTTTATTTCCTAAGAATGTAATTAAGACATATTGATATATAAAGCGTTATTGGTGCCTATGCCTTTTAAAGTATAAATGCTAAACATTCATTTAAAGAGACAGGCCAAACTTAAGAAATAATCTTCTCTATGAATTATTTACAATTATCATTAAGTTACATATTACTGGCATGATTTTGTTGTATTCTTTGCTAATAACTATAATTAAAATGAACTTGAATTATAATGTCAGTATGCCATCAAATAAAAGTAGAACATGTGACAATATATCACAAGAGAATTAAACTTAAAAGTATAAAAACATACAAAATAATTGACATGTCCTAGATGTGATCTCCTGTATCTTCACACACATAACTTAGAAGAATTCATTATTTTACAGTGTCAGTATTCCAAATTACAAGTATTGTACACAAATAGCTTTAAGGATAAGAATAACTATAAATTTGCACAAACTGGGCTTGCTATATCTTCTTGTTATGTCATAATAACTTTGGCTAATTATTCGTATTATGCTAAGAAGAACCACGTGAAAATATGTTTGGAACTGCATTCCAATTTATGATAATTAATTCTACAATTCCAATTCACATTTAATGGACTTTAATATACTACATATTTTTACGGGACCATGTAAAAATTTGCAAAAACGGTTGGCTCAAATAAACGTTCTCTATTAAGTGCAATTTATCCCTTTGGGTTCACTCAATAACCGCAATATATTTTTGAAGTATATATTTTACTCAAAAAATACATAAGTAAGTCACAAACCAAAAGCTAACAGATGTGTGACTTCTAATTAGTTATAATAATCTCTGCTTCAATGCCATTAGAATGAGCCTTTCTTTTCTTTTGAAAACTAAAAAAGCTTTCCTTTGAATTTTAAACTGTCAGGGTGCTTCAAAGTCAATGTACGAAATCTGCTTTGATTAAAATTTTAGACATCTACAGTGATAACTTTATGAAAGGAAAATATTAAATTATAATTATCCTAAACAGACACAGTCTTGTGAAACTAACCCTACATTCATGTTAAAACACAAAGAGTTGAATATAATGAATTTGATTCATCCTTGGACACAAAGCTTCACCACAGTAAACTCAGTCAACTGTTGCTCTTGCGCCTATATTCATGGTGCTTAAATAGCGCACTTTAAAACAAAAAAAACTCCAATTGGCTTTTCATATATCCACCCTCCCCAAAAATAACGCACTTGAAAAACTCAAATGATATGAAAGGCTTCAAGGCCTCTTTTCTCCCTTTCATAGCCCTTTTTTTTATTTCTGTTTGCAGTAATCTGCCTTTCTCTTTCTCTTTCTCATTGCTACAGAGCAAGCGAGGAGGCTCAGAGCTTTGAAAAGGGGGCTCAGTGTGTAATGGGTCCACTAGAATTAATTTACTTGCACCAAATCCATTGAGCACAGAGGGTTTTTTTTCCCCCTCTCTCTCTCCGTCTCTCTCTCTCTTCTCAAATCATTTGGAGTCGAACGCAGCCCCCAGCCTTTGTAATTCTAGTAAAGCACTTAAAGTGCACAGTAGGTGTTCATGAGGACCATCTGGTCAAAAGCAAAACAAGCTGCTGATTTTGCCTTTGAATAGAATGAAGCAAGTGTGAATTAGTCTCTTCAATTAGCACTATTACAACCTGTCAAGTGCATATTGTAAAACAGGATTATTACAGTATTGGTCACCAGTGCAATTATTTACTCTCTGCCTTTTCTTGCATATAAAAATGTCTTATGTTTATTAGTTTCTGATAACTGAACATAATTTCTCCCAACCCAGACATTTCGAAACTACCAACACACAAATCAGAGATTATGAAACATGGTCAGCTAAGAAGATGTTAGGATACACATATCTTAAGTAACAAAGGACTAAAGCATTGTCCTTAAATCTTAACAAAATTTCATTGTTTCTATCCTCTTGAAAGTAGGTGAAGGAATACTTAAATACTTAATTTCCCATAGAGATTATTCTAAAATGTTTTTGGAGAGAGAAGAGAGAAAAAGACTTGTCAGTTTCAAAAGGCCGCATTGTAAATTTTACTTAAACTTATTTCCTACGGGGATGATTCATTAAGAATCACAGGTAACCTCAATATTTATAAAATGATTATTAGCAATTTGTTCGCTTTAAGTGGTATGACTTCAACAGATTATAACATGCAACTTGAAACTAATAATATACATGCATATTTAAAAGAAACTCATAATCTCCTTTTCTGAAAGCTGAATAAAGGCTTGAATTCATTGCCCAGTTGCTTAAGAAATTATGTCTTTCATTCTTGCTAAGATGTCACTTGTGATTTCAAATTTAAAAAAATCAAACTATGATATATGCTAATTAAAATGGGTTCATTCTAATTGAGTTTATATATGCCATTTATTTTGAAGTAAATTTATAAATCGCTTAAACTTTTAATTAAACAAGCACACAATTTAATTTACTCTCTTGCATATGCACATTCTCAGCTACTCTATTCTTCAGTTCTGTGCCAGCACCCCCGCCCTCTCCACACTAGAAAACAAACAAACAAACAAAAACACCTATACTTAAAACATTTAGAGAAAGGGCATGTTAGTTAAACAGTTATAGTCAACCCAATACCAGAAAATTGCTTATTAGTACAATCTGTAAAAAACTACATGTTTAATTGTTGTTAATGATCTGCAGCATCAGAGGAGACTAGTTTGAAATATACGTTAGTCAAGCAAGTTGAGAAAGTAGCAAGTAGGAAAACAGACATAAAACCCAACACGTTTCAAATTTGCAGAATCAGACTA
Organism: Herpailurus yagouaroundi; assembly: GCF_014898765.1. Lineage (NCBI taxonomy): Eukaryota > Metazoa > Chordata > Mammalia > Carnivora > Felidae > Herpailurus > Herpailurus yagouaroundi. The sequence continues at coordinate 40,647,659 of NW_024412388.1, forward strand.
ACCTCATGATTTCACAATTATTTAGTCAAGATTATTTTTAAGGACTAGTATGATTTATGTATTTAGTTCACTTCTCATTGCTAATTCAAACCACTGGCTTCATTTGACAATCACTAGTATTAGTAGTGAAATGTTTTACTCTTCTATGCAAGATATATCTTTATAGGTTGTCAATTTTTCCATTTCATTTCCCTTAAGAACTAAATCAACATTAATAAGAACAGTGAGAATTCTAGGGTAAAGTGAAACTTGGAAGAGGATTTAAATAATTCTAAAAGCTATTCACCATGCTTCTTGCTATAACAGATAATACTCCATGATTCCATACCAAAAATACTTAGGTTTCTTATCATTGTTATTCTGGGTCATGTGTGTATTCCTTAAGTTTGTATGACATCTGCAAAGAAAAGTGGATATTTTGCCTAATAGAAGCTTTTGCAATAGTAATATGGACAACAAAGAATTAGTTTCCAAGAAAAGTTGGCTTGATTTCAGGGACTTCATATCCTTTTCCACACCTGGGTTTAGGATTTGCAGTAGGCAAATTGATCTTTTTCCTTTAATTTAACCAATCCCAAGTGCATTTGTAATCACAGATTTTAACAGTATTAGAAAGTAGTATTACTACAATCAATATAATGAACTGTTTAAAAATCTGAATTCTCAGTGAAGAAAATGCATTAAAATTAGGTAAGCTTGTTTGAATCTTCAAAGAAATTCACTGTTTTAAAGTGTGACAAGTAGCTACTTCAGGACCCAAAAAGGTGGAAAGAAAGACTGTCACAAAGTTACTGTCATATTATCTGATAATTTGTTAAATGGAAAAAAGAGAAAGGATTTTTAGGCTTACAACTACTTCCAACTTTCCAGTCTGACCGTTTTATGCTATCAATGTCTTTTCCTCAAGTAGAAGGATAATGTAAATGGAATGATTTGTAAAGAGATTAAAAAAAAAAAAAAACCCAATATCTAACTAGCCTAAATTAAAATCTAGAGCACCCGAAGGACATAAGTCATGCATTGTGAAGCAAGAGAACACAGAGCCAGAATGAACAAACACTTGCACAACTATCGGTTTATCACCACTAAGTTGCATGAACATATGGTCACTGAAGAGTTTATTTGAAATTCAAACTACATCTAAGTTCTATTTTCTAATTCAGTATTTTAAAAAATGTATTTTGTGTAATTAAAAGTTGAATTCATAGGACCTTTTCAACCCTATTTCATTTAATAGAAATTTCTCTCTGGGACAAAAATATTACAAAAGCTTTCTCTTGTATATGCAAGGCTTTCAAAATTTAAAAATATCAAAAAAATGGGCTTTTTTTCCCCCACCTATAGCAAAAATAAAATACTCCTACACTGGAAAAAAAATCAGGTGGTTTTTTCTTCCTTTCCCTCACATATTGGTCAAAATTCATTCTAGGAAGTATTAACACTGAAAAGAAACTGATGACAGAAATTAATTTATAATTTAGGATGTATGGCATCACTAAGCTTCTACATTCATAGCAAAAATTCTAACATTTCTAGTACTACAAAAATTCTAACATTTCTAGTACTACAAAATCATACTGACATTATATTTTTATTGTGTTGCAAACTGACTTTTAATCATACAACAAAAAAAGCCACATATTTAAGTGTCACTCTGGGTTGCATGGCTGTAGCATAAAAGCATCTATTCTTTCCCAACTACCTCCCTGCCCCCCAAGTATTCCACAAGTTGAAGAAGAAAAGTCTTAGAACTAGACCTACAGAGTGTGATCCCAGGACTAGAGAGTGTTATCCATATTCATTTTCTAAGTTGTACAGAATAAAAGAGCCTACATGTACCTGTCTACTCATAAAAGGCAACTGATATTAGAAACTTCATTTATTTTGTCCTGGCACCTAGCATTTCAAAATCTTATTTTAAATAAACTTAAAAAAAGAAAAAGAGGAAACCAAACTCTTACAAAGAAATACGTTAAGAATATCTGTCTTTGCAAAAATATTTCTAGGACATTTTTCATTTAGAAAATGGTATGAAAAGGTTTACTGTTTTCAAGTCCTTGAGGCTTAAAATATATTTGATAATCTAAATTGCAGGCAATGGAGAACAGTTTCAGCCAACTGTGGCGCACAATGGCACATTTACAGAATTTTAAATATTTCTTTTAATAATTGATGTAGTCATTTTGAATCATTCTGCATAGGATATCAGGTGTGAGCAGATTGCATTAACGCTGCTTAAACATTTCAACTTGTCAGTATGGCCAACTCGATTTCGGAAATATTTGCAGTATTTTCCCATCGAAACAGTAATAAAGGCAAAATAAATATATGCCACTACTTTATAATCACCGAACATTAATGAATATTTTATGTCTTTTTAAATCTCCCTGTTTAATTTAAAAGGGTGAAATTAAGTCTCCTCCTTGCAATATGCCAATTATCTGTAAATCAAACAATAACTTGGCCATTATGCTCCTTTTTGTTAATATAAGAGAAGCTAATTTGAAAACACTGAATGGCATTTTTAGACTATCAGTTTAATAGTCCTTTCTGCCCTCTTGTGGGAGAAAATTGAAACACACTCAAACTATAGAAACTGGAAATGTTTTAAAAAAAAAAAGTTAAAATTTTGGCTATAAAAATTTCAGTCAGAAAGGAAAATAAAGAAGTGTATATTTATCCATCATGCATTATACTAGTCTTCAATTTAAAAAAGTAAATCAGAATGAAATTTACTTCATATTATTTTTGCTTTTCTTGATTAAAATGGAGTTACTTGTTGGAAACTAAATTTCCTTATTTAATTACATCCAATATATAACTTAAATTTTACCACCATAAAGTTACCAGAATAAACTCTGCAATATAGCCATAGTTAAACATTATTTTTAATGTAAAAGCAACAATGATTCTCCAAGGAATTAAAACTTTCAATTTAGAAACTAGAACACCCATTGTAGATGTTAAGAATGAAATGGCAGTTAATATGTTTAAACCCTGGGGAAAAAATCAAATTCAAGCTTATGATTCAAAGTATGGGCGGAGAAAAATTTACTAGTCAACCAACTATTCAAGTGATAAAGAAAATAAACTTCAAACAGTGATTTATTTATGGCAAATTCAGAAGTTGAAATTCATTGGCAAAACATCAAAAATGGAAACCATTAATAGTCTAACCATTGCTAAAACAATTCATATATGTCTGAAAAATGACTAGGTGAAAACAACTCATTCTTTCATTATGAGATTAGTAATTATTTTAACCAATGTAGTCCAAGAAAAAAATTATGAAATAATCCAAGATTAAACATAATTCTCTTTATAAAAATATTAGTAGACAAATGATTGTTGTCTTAACAACTAACAAGAGGTAATGTGTTATAACTGTCATTTCAATGTTTCTAAACACAAGTCCTGTCAAACCCTTGAATATTTTTCCCCCCACGGAGATAAATTACTGGCTTTTAAGTGGGTGGGGCCACAGGCAAGAAGGTACCTTTTCTCTCTTGGGGGCGGTTCTTTTTTGAAACAGTGGCCCTGGTTGGCCACATTGAAGAAAATATTTACACTATAAATAGACTCTTCTCAGATATTCTGAGCTAAATGACTGACAGTCTCCAACAGCATTTCACGAATACTGTCCAACGTTCGGATTGAGGCTACTTAAGCAAAGCTTTCTCAAATTCCTTTTGGAAAAAGCCATGTTGTAAATAATGTATTTGAAAGCAACCTTTCAAATAAAGTATAAGCATGTTTGAAAATGCATGTTGTCCACAATTTCCAAATTAATATTTTAAATCATTACTATAAAACCATAAAATGCATTATGTAATAACAATGAGTTATTTCTAAGCAAGGTTTTAAGTTGACTATTTTAAGAGTTATCAAGAGCTCTCATTTATAACATCTATCTTTCTAGGTCAAGTCATTTAATATATCTACAGTAATCATTGATGCTCCAGTTAATTAAAATTAAGAACCCAATAATGAAACATAAAGAGAGTTTCCAACTAGAACAGATAAGCCCTCTTTAACAGGGTCAACATTAGCTATAATGAGCTACCTTTATTCCTTAGCTGCGAGACATAACTCACCTCTTGAATAGTACTGCTTCCTGAGAAGTTCAGGTTGTACTCCCGCTGGACTTCTCGGTGGGTGATGATCAGCATGAAGTTTTGATTTAATGACTCCTGCAGGGCACTGAAAGGGTTGAAAGAAAAACAAGGAACTCTGAGATGAACATGTTCTAGCTTGCTTTACAGCTAGCTGCAAAAACCCCAGGAGTACCATAACCTCCACACAGGCATGTCCGGGCCCAATGTTATCATCTCTTCAGCTCCTAAAGGCAAGAGAGCATGCTGAGAACAACCAAGGGGAGCTAACCTGTTAACTCCTTCTCTACCAAGGTGTTTTTAAACTTCAATTCTAAACACTTTGCATACATAAGAATTTTCTAGAAGTCATAGGCTATTGTCTACATATGTATTTCCTCCAAGAGAACCAAATTTTTCAATTATATCAAATTCCAAATATAATACTAAAATGTATACTCAAATGCTCTGGTTCAAATCCAAGTGAAACAGCTGTTTTAGAAGAACAGAAATATAAAATACTGTTTATACTCATGAATGTTGTGTAAGAATAGAAATATGGTTTCAGTCAAAATTCAGAAGATACTGACTGAAAACTACAGAATTTTAATTGTTATCCCCAGATTCCTTCAAAATATCTGTGATTTCACTTAGGACTCAGAAATATACAGAATTTAGACACTGGGAGAATTCAGAGCAACATTAACCAAAATGTTAGAAATGTATCAGAACTATGAAGAGTAAATGAAATTAACCACCTAAGACAAGAAATATAAGTCATGGTTCTATTTGTTTATGACAATTTTAAGAAGCACTGTTAACACTCCAGAAAATAAAAATCTGTCACCATTATGTATGAATAATCTATACTGGCAGCCTCAGGTATAACTGTGCCAGACTGGTGGAGGTGGGAAGACAATTTGGGTGTGCTACACAGTTCTGGCCTTTATTATTCTTTCTTTGCTAATCTGTAACTATATGATAAACATACATTCAACAGAAGATTAGGATTAGGCAGTTAATCTCTGTCCCACTGTCTCCCATAGAGTTCCCAGGTTAATTACAGACTAAAAATACCTAGGAAACACCAATATATAGCATAAAATATTACTGATCAAAATCAAAGGAAATAATACCTAACTAAAATAGAGTTTCTTTAGGCAGGAACCTTTGTCACTGTATCCTTAGCACTTAAGCATAATGCCTGTCACACTATAAATATGTATTAAATAATGAATAAATGGTGAATTTCCAGAAGGCAAGAGTCTTATTCATCTTTGTATCTCACAAAGCAATGTTACTTTCTGGAAAACTACTATAGGTATTAAGATTTTGATTAATTTATTTATCAACATTAACTCAATGCCTTACATTATTCCATGTGCTAAGAATATCAACCCAAATAATACACAGGTCCTGTCCATAAAAGACTTCACAATCTAAGAAGGTAGACAAATATATAAACAGCCAGAGTATAATGCAATAGGTACAACTGAGAAATTGAAAAAGTATAATGAAAACATGGAAGGAAGTGCTCAATTCTGTCTCTGTGAAAGAGGGAAATGGTTAAGGAAAGCTTTAGAGGAGAAGAAAAATATAAGTTGAAATATGCTGGATAAGTAGGACCTCTGTGTTTATCATTTGGAAGACAAGACATTTTTGCTTCATCTGGGAAAGAGAGAAGGGTGGCATTTTTTAGACAAGGAAATAATAAGTGGCAGAATGTAGTAAGTTCACTCACTCAGTTAACAAATATTTATTGAGTACCTACCTATGTTTATGACATTGTTCTAGATGCTAGGGGTTCAGCAGTGAACAAAAAAACAAACAAACATGATCCCTGCTTTCATGAGACTTACATTCCAGTAAAGGATACAAACAATAAATAAATGAGTAAGCAATTTTAGAGAATACTAAGTGCCATGAAGTAATAAAATAGGATTACAATTAAAAAGGTAACAGAGGGACAGCGTGAAGGGAATTATTTTCAACAGAACAGTTGGGGAAGGCATCTCTGAGGAAGTGCCATTTAAGTTGAAGCTGTTATGATAAGAAAGAGATAGCAGTAGTTTGATCATGTAGGTCCTTGCAGACCATAGTAAAGAACTTGATATTTATAGTAATTGCACGGGAAAACCACTGGAGGTTTTAAACAGGGAAATAGTTAACAGCTGACTTACATTTACATGTATACAATATTATTCTGGCTGTTCAGGCTACAGTGAGGAAACAGTAAGGCAGGGAGAGCTAGAAGAGTTAGGAGGCTAGCCCTGGTAAGAAGTGGTGGTGACTTGGACTAGGGCAGTAGAGGCAAAGACGGTAAAGAGTTGTCAGGTTCAGATATCTTTCAGAGGTAGAAGCCAGACAAATTACTGATGGAATGAGAGAAAAACATAACCTCAAATTTCTGGCCTAAGCAAATGGAAGGACAGAATTGGATTTAACAAGGAAAACTGGGGTGGGAACATATTGGTTGGGGAAATTGAGAATGAAGTTTTGGACATGTTAAGATGCCTATTAGACATCCAAAAAGAGATACCATGTACAGCTATACAGAGGTGAAGGTCAAGGAAGACAGCTCAGAGCAGGACAGTTGGCAGCGTATAGACAGTATTTAGTTTTTGTGGGCAAAAAAAATAATCTAGAGAAATAGTTTGCTTAGAAAAGGAGAGAGGCCAGGATGGAGCACCAGGCATTCCAATCATTTGAAATCAAGCATAGGAGGAGGAGTCAGAGTAAAGGAGATTGATAAGTGGTCAGTGAGATAAGAGAAAGACCAAGAAAGTCTAGTATAAGGGAGTCAAAAAAAGTGTTTCAATTAGGAAGGGCATGAGCAATTACACCAACTGATGCTGAGATGTTAAGTACAATAAGGTCAGAAAAAGGACAACATTCAGGAAAAAGCTCATTATGACCACAGCGAAGGGTGTGTGAAAGGCATGCAATGTGGCTCAAACAGAGGTTGGGTTAATTGTTCAATTATCTGCATGCTAAATGAATTTGGGGTCAAAAGTGGCAAGTAATGAAAAGCCTATTTGGAGTTCAAGGCCTTTCATAGGTAGACTGACTTCACAACTATTCTTCAAAATTTGGCTTTTGCTCTAGAGATTAGCTAACTTCTCATGTCAGAAACATCACACCATACTCAATTCAATCTCTGTTCATGTTATTCTCATCCTCCTTCACAACCACCCTACCAATACTGCAGCTTTCAGACCACCTTATGACGTACCATTTTTATTTATTATTGACCTCCTTTTCTCCCAATTCCTTTATCATATACTGTATTTAATAATTATAGCATATTTTGTACAGTTTGATTTGTTTCATGTGTGGAAGTCCTCAATTCAAAACTACAAGTCTTTTAAAGATAGGTATCTTATTACTCATCAGTATTTCCCTTGGCAACTAGCATAATAAAAAGTGATTCAATTGAATCCTATAAACATTTAAGGAGTAGTTAGTTCTGCATATTCTGAACTGCATATAAAGAACTACTAACAGTCATTTTTTTTTTGAGACATTCACTCAGATAGTCATTCACAGATTGTCATTCACTATCTATGAAGTGCCATTTTATTCACAAAATTGTGGTTCAAAAAGGTCAAGTAATTGCCCAAGGTCATGTAGCCACAAAAAGATGAAACCCAGTTTCTAAATTATATTTAATTCTATGTCCTTTACACATCAGTATCCTATCTCCCAAATGGCTAGGCTGCTTTGGGGATACAAAGATGATTAAGACTCCTGCCTGCTAGGAGTTCACAATTCATTCATTCCTTCTATAATTATTTGATTCCTATTATTTTCATTTATTCATTCAGAGAGAGTGTGAGTGAGGAGGGAGGGAGGGAGAGGGAGGGAGGGTAGGGGAAAGGGAAAGAGAGAGAGAGAGAGAGAGAGAGAGAGAGAGAGAGAGAGAGAGAGAGAGAGAATCTTAAGTGGGCTCCACACTAAGCATGGAGCCTGGTATGGGGTTCAATCTCACCACTATGAGACCATATCCTGAGTGGAAATCAAGAGCTGGAAGCTCAACTGACTGAGCCACCCACTTGTCCCCTTATTATTGGTTATAGTCAAGATAGACTACTCATAGAATTTAAAACAGATGCGAGGATTGTGAAGAAAGGAAACAGTACTTTGAAGTAATACGAAGAAGAATGGATAGTAATTGGACACGTAGATATGGAGGGTGACTATAGGCTAGTTTGAGCAGAGATGGAGATTGGAGAATATAAGGAAAAGTGCAGAAAGCAATAAGGAAGAAGTATAAGGGGATGTGATGAAGGGTTTGTGAAAAAGAAAACTTCAAAAAATTAAACACGACCATTATGGAGGTTTCAAATGCCAGGCTAAGGAGCTCAGAATTCCAGAAGTCTTGATTATTATATAGATCCTCCTTTATCTTTACATATGGATCTACACATGTCTAATACTTCTAGTGCTTGCCTTTATGCAATTCTTTAGATATGTCTCTTGATCTTGACTGGCAGACCTGTGCAGTAATTTTGCAAAAGGTTTGTTAGGACCAGCACTGACTCAGACTACTTTAGAAGAACATCACTTTAGTGTAGTTCTACAATTCCTGGATAGTCCCGGGGCAAGGTAACTAGGCAAGAAAAAATATTTATAGGTTTAAACTGCTCAAGAGTCACAGAGCTAGATTTGAATCCTTGGCTCCACTACTTGCTAGTTGTTTGACTCTGAAATGTCAATCATACATTCTTTCAATGTATTTGCTGAATGTCCACCACATACAAGGCCCTATTTTAGGCACTTAATTACTCTGTAAATTCTGTTTACTCTTCAGGAAAAGGAGAATAATCCTTCATAGAACTGTGAATATTAAATTTTAGAAAGCCAAGTGGAAATTTTTATTGCATATAAGTTTTAAGGTGCCCTGTTATATAACTTAGTGAAATCAGACCACTTTTTTTTTTTAGCTGTTTTATTTTTATTTTGAGAGAGTAAGCAGATTCATGGGAGGGAAGTAGCAGGGGAGGGACAGAGAAAGAGGGAGACAGAGAAGCCCAAGCAGGCTCCAAGCTGTCAGCACAGCACCCAATGCGGGCCTTGATCTCAGGAACTATGAGATCATGACCTGAGGCAAAACTAACAGTTGGCCCCTTAACCAACTGAGCCACCCAGGCATCCTGAAAACAGAACACTTTTGAGGGGTATTCATACTCTGAAATCTTACAATGACAGTGAAACATTAATAAAAGGATCTATGGTGTTTTTTAGTAGCATGTTTTAGTTCCATTCCTCTGCAGGAGTTCATAGAGGGTAAAACTTTTTTTGATGCATTGAATGTAATTTTATACTAGGCCTAATGTTATCTAGACTCCCTCACAGTGTTCTTTTTTTACACAGGTCTTGTTTGGTGTTGATATACCACATTCATACTCCTTGTGAGAATGGTTTGTCTGGAGGAGTAAGCTAAAGATATTATTTATGACCTCGGACTCCAGCCTCACTCATTCACTTAGCCATTAACAATGATAGCTAGCCTTTAATTAGTGCTACTACGCATCAGGCATCAAGAAATTCATGTCAACTTTATGACGTTATGATTATCATTTTCCATTTCACAGATGACAAAACTGATGTTAAGTTACTTGCTTAAAGACACACACAAAATAAGAAGCAGCCACCCAGGTCTAACCCTTAGGATTTGTTCTCCAGGTACTGAGAAAGGGAACCCAGTAAGATCACAGGTCTACCTTCACTGAGTTTATTGAGATGGGAAGATAAGTAAACTTACAATTCACATATGGTACTGTTTGCTAAGAATGCTAATACCACTTGTCCTAAGGTGCTATGGAAATAAGGAGGAAGAATACCTAAATTTAACCACAGAGGCTTTCCACAGAATCTGGCATGTGAACTGAGTAAATTTTGTTTCTTGGTTTTCTGAGGTTTTTTTTGGGGGGGCAGGGGTGAATTGAAATGGGGGTGAAAGCTGTAAAGAATTTACTGTGGTGACTGGTATAATTGGCAAAGACTTTATTGCTACAATATTATCTAGACACAGATTCTAGCTGCTACTTAGCAGAATGATATGAGTCCTCATAGCTATTGCATCTAGGAGCAATTTTTTAACAGTGTCTTCTAATGGTTGATTAGGATAGCTAGCCTCAGTTAATCTACCTTCAGGCAGTCTTTTACCTTCAAAATGCAGTCATTCATGCTATGTAACTTTTAACCTTTATAATAACTCTAAGGACTACTGCCAACCAAAGTGGGTGGGTGAGAAATAACATGAAATGATTTTTTTAATGGCATGTTTTCACTTCAATTAGAGGGAGAAGGAAAGGTATAAGCAAATGTACAACCTTCAATTTTAACCCAAAGCAAGAAATGGTTTCGACAGAATACATTATGCTATTCTCACTGTAAGGTATTTAATTTTTGATTCTTCATCATGATTTTCCTTTCAGTTAGAATACTTGCATTTACCAACAAGAAGATTTTGTTTCTACAAAAGATAAGAGCTGTTAAAACTTGCCACTGCTCTACCCTCAGAGAGTGAAATTAATGTTTAAATTGTAATAAGAATCACATAGATTATTCCCAAGCTTTAAGCTAGTGACTATTTGTAAAAAATAAAATACACTACAATATAATACAATGAACATTCACATTTTTAAGCAATTAATAGACCAAGTGCTAGATATTTTCATATATACCATCTCATAATTCTCCTAGCTAGTTTCTTCATTTTAAAATTAGGGGAGCAGGGGGTGGCACCTGGGTGGCTCAGTTGGTTAAGCAGCCAACTTCAGCTCAAGTCATGATCTCATAGTTCGTGGAGCCCCGTGTCAGGCTCTGTGCTGACAGCTCAGGGCCTGGAGCCTGCTTCGGATTCTGTACATGTCTCTCTCTCTGTCCCTTCCCTACTTGCCACTCCCTCTCTCTCTCTCTCTCAAAAATAAACATTAAAAAATAAAATAAAATAAAATAAAATAAAATAAAATAAAATAAAATAA
>NW_024412388.1:40658748-40667036 GCF_014898765.1 Herpailurus yagouaroundi
AAAATAAAATAAAATAAAATAAAATAAAATAAAATAAAATAAAATAAAATAAAATAAAATAAAATTGAGGGGGGAATGATACAAGAGAGGGAATGGAAGGAAGGAAGGAAGGGAACAAACTACTCCCTTAAAATTCTCAATGTTATAGCTAAGCATCAATATTGAAGCCATCAACACAATTCCAGCAATAGTTCCAGTAGAACATCCCGCTCTGCTTTCTTTTTTGTCCACAAGTTTTACATTTACAGTTCCATTTCATTAGTAGAATGTCCACCTCTGCCTGGGGAGATCCTATTCCAATTTAACTATGAACATTTATCAGAAATCAAGAGGCCATCTATAAAATATCTGCCTTCTAGTAAGTACCAATTTCCCTTTAATTCACTGGCTTAATTTAATACATTTTATATTGCCCTCCAGTTTTAAGTTTGTTTATTTTTTGAGAGAGAGAGGGTGCACGTGCGAGCAGGGGGAAGGGCAGAGAGGAGAGAGAATAATCCCAAGCCAGGGGCTCAAACCACAAACCACGAGATCATGACCTGAGCTGAAATCAAGAGTCAGACGCTTAACTGACTGAGCCACCCGGGCACCCTCTCCAGTTTTTTAATAAGGAGAAAATAATGTATAGCAAATCTTAACACAAAAGCCCCAGTAAGTAAATTTGAAACTACATACATTTTTATACATGTGGGCATAAAAAACCATCAATTATTAGCCTCTATGGATCAAGTGCTGATAAAAGCAACAGCATTAAGAAATAAATGTAACGGGTGCGTAGGTGGCTCAGTTGGTTATGCGTCTGACTTCGGCTCGGGTCATGATCTCATGGCTCATGAGTTTGAGCCCCACGTCGGGCTCTGTGCTCACAGCACAGAGCCTGGAGCCTGCTTCTGATTCTGTGTCACCCTCTCTCTCTACCCCTCCCTCACTCACTGTCTCTCTCTCTCTCTCTCTCAAAAATAAACATTAAAAGAAATATTTTTTAAAAAGAAATAAATGTTAACAGTGTACTGTCTTGACTGAGTTCATTTCACACTGAAAGAGCACTTTAGAGATCCTCTTTCTGCAGAAAGCACATGGCTATTTAATATGTATAATGCAGTGATTTTTCAAGGTTAGCTTAACGCTGCATTATGGTAGTGAAACAATCATTTGATCATCATATAGCTATATACCTGTTGTTAATTCCTGATTAATAAGAAGAGGAATGGCTGGGGTGCCTGGGTAGCTCAGTAGGTCAAGCGTCAACTCTTGATTTCTGCTCAGGTCATGATCTCATGGTTCTTGTGGGTTTGAGAACTGCATGGGAGATCTGCACTGTCACTGCCTGGGATTCTCTGTCTCCCTCTCTCTCTCTCTGCCCTCCCCAGCTTGTGCACACACTCTCTCTCACAAAATAAATAAATAAACATTTAAATAGAAGAAGAGGTATGGCTTTCTTCTTTTTTTTTTTTTCCAATGTTTATTTATTTTTGGGACAGAGAGAGACAGAGCATGAACGGGGAAGGGGCAGAGAGAGAGGGAGACACAGAATTGGAAACAGGCTCCAGGCTCTGAGCCATCAGCCCAGCGCCTGACGCGGGGCTCGAACTCATGGACCGCGAGATCGTGACCTGGCTGAAGTCGGACGCTTAACCGACTGCGCCACCCAGGCGCCCCAGTATGGCTTTCTTCCTGCCAAATAGCAGTGGCCTATTTTATAGGGTAGCACAGTAGCAGGCAGGGTATCTTGCATCCAGAATATGACAGTAATTTAAGAATTTCCTTTCCAGCAATTTCTTAAATCAAGAATTCCCTCTTAAAGTCTTCAGTGGGCAGATTTGGGCAGCCTATACCCTAGCCTTCCTATTAAAATAGTTAACAGTTCTAAGAGAAACATTGTTATAAAGTATAAATCCATCAAGATTAAACAACCAAACTAGGAAACACAACAAATTCAGATTTAGGTTTCAGGGCTCTTATGGGCTGAATGTTTGCATCCCTTTGGAATTCACAAGCTGAACGCCTAATCCCCAATGTTATGGTATTTGGAGGTAGGGCCTTTAGAAGGTTAAATTTAGCTAAATCATGAAGGCGGCGCCCATTATGGGATTAGTGTCCTTAACAGAAGAGGAAGAGAGACCAGAGCTTTTTCTCTGCCACGTGAGGACACAGCAAGAAGGCAACCATTTGCAAGCCAAGAAGAGGGCTTTCACCAGGAACCAAATCTACCAGTATCTTCCTTGATCTTGAACTTCCCAGCCTTCAGAACTGTGAGAAATAAATGTCTGTTGTGTAAGCCACCCACTCTATGGTATTTTATGCTAGCATCCTGAGTTAACTAATGTAATAAGGGCTTTTAGAGCTTTTGTATTCACAGCACCATGTAAACAGCTGCTATCAGTGGAACACAAGCTTCTAAATGTATAAATATATAAATATATACACCTCCAAATTAAAACCTCACTCATTGAAATCCATGGTAGAAAACAATATGCTTTTGTCAAAACTCCTATAACTGGGAGAAACTTAAGAATTGTACATTTTTGGCTGAGGTATGGGCAAAATGGGTGAAAGGGAGTAGGAGATAAAGGCTTCCAGTTATGGAATGAATAAGTCACAGAAATAAAAAGCACAATATAAGGAATATAGTCAATGATATTGCAATAGCATTGTATGGTGACAGATCATAGCTACACTTGTGGTGAACACAGCATAACGTATAAACTTGTGGAATCACTATGTTGTACACTTGAAACTAATGTAATATTGTGTGTCAACTACACTCAAAAAATTTTAATTGTTTTTTTTTTTTTAATTTTTTTTTCAACATTTATTTATTTTTGGGACAGAGAGAGACAGAGCATGAACGGGGGAGGGGCAGAGAGAGAGGGAGACACAGAATCGGAAACAGGCTCCAGGCTCTGAGCCGTCAGCCCAGAGCCTGACGCGGGGCTCGAACTCACGGACCGCGAGATCGTGACCTGGCTGAAGTCGGACGCTTAACCGACTGCGCCACCCAGGCGCCCCAAAAAATTTTAATTGTAAATAAATTTGCAAAAAACAATTGTATGTTATTGTATGTAAATTTGATCTCTATAGAAAAATGTAAACCATATAAATAAACTCTTGAACAATCTGATAGCTACCATTTTGCAATTGGATGGGCCCCTTATTTTTATCTTCACAAATACAACAGACCTTTTAATCAATGTAAATGGAAACCATGGATTTGTTGACACATCATGTTCACTGACACATATGGCTTGTTGACAGTGAAATCATACTTCTCAAAATAATGCTGTATATGTAGTTACAATAAGTAAAGTATTAACACCAATATAAAGATTAAAATATTTCCTGTTTCATTCCTGCTGTGTGTATATGCTGTTTATTTTCTTGTAGTGGATATTTTAAACAAAACTATCAGTATAAAGTACAGACTTAGAGGTAGATTTTACTTTTTAAATATGACCTGAATCTGAAGCAAAAACAGTAATTTTTTTCAAATTACTTTATTAGAAAAAATGTAGATAATATACTTCAAATGTGCTACTGAATTTTTCATTAATACTTCATAATTTATATCTTTCCAAAAGGCCCTACAAAATGTTCTCTTTTTTGTTTCTGGGAATATTTTATGATCTACAGTGATCTTTTTATCCTTTCAGATACATCAAGATTTTAAATTAAAAAGCATCACACCTGGCAATTTAAATTTCCATTCTAAACTTACAGAGTCATATGAGCTCTTGTCAACAAAAGACCAAATTTACTATAATTATGGATTATTTACACTAAAACAAAATAAGAAATCAATATGTAAATGTAATGTTTGTTGTAGCTAATGCAGCCAGCAATGACAGATTAGGTTCAAATAGCAATCAGTTTGAAAATCTGGCACATATGTAAATGAGCTAGGGACTTGATGTTTACATTTGACTGTATTTTATTCAGGATTTTTAAATTGTCTCAGGAAGAGCATAAAAATAAAATGTTAATCTTTCCACTATAAATACAACTTGAGCCCTTATCATAACTGAAACTAGGTTTTGCTCCTGTCCAGCTAAACTAACATATGATACTAATAATTCTGAGCTGCAGATTACATCATTCTTAATTAACACTCTGCTACAGTTGTTAACATCCTCCAAGACACCATGTTATCATCACCACAAGTTCTGTAACAATCTTAAAACCACGTTTAACGAAGGTTGGCCTCTTACCCTGCAGCTACTTTTAATTGCTTTCTTTGCTGGCAATTAAATATGTCTAGATAAACAAACATTTGGTTTCACTAATTCTTAATAACATTTTTCATGATAATTTCAAGTTCAGGTGTCTTTATAATTACTGTTTATCAATATAGTGATATATTGGATTCAGCAAAATGTATTAACCAAAGTACGTAAGATGAATCAAAATGTGGTAATTAGTGGTGATAGTGATATATTGTGATCCATCAAGTAGTTTATAGCAAAACTGTCAAAAAATAATTCCATCCATGGAGACAAAATGTGAAGAAAACAAAAAAAAAATTACATTTACAGATATAGTGATTTTTGTTTCATGAATTATGACCAAGTTTCTGACTGTTCATTAAATCAACTATAGAGAATACCTGCAATTCTTTTTCAAAGTGTGATGTTAACAAGCTAATATCTGTGGTCACTGACCTATCAATAGGCAGTAAACTGAATAAGTGGGTTTGGTACATCAATCCAATTAGATGTGTTGTGAACTCCATCAACGCTTTAATTGGAGAAAAGTTTCTTCTTTCATCCAGAATGTATAACTTCAGGGAAATGTCCTTTTATTAAAATAAGCTACTTTTTAGTAACCCCCTTATTAAATTTTGAAACATTTACTAACCCAATACTTTCTAATGTCACTTTTACAAATTCTAATACTCACAAGAATTAAATTTAAGTTGAACAGCAGTCACAATAATGTACCTGAAGCACCGCTTATATCCACTAATTCTTGAGAAATAATGATCTACTTTAAAAATGATATATCAAAGTGTTATCAAATATCATAATGATTATGACACTGGTAAAGTATTCCCAAAGGTGACTATCCTTTGTAAAAACAACAAAAAGTTATTTTGTAAAGCATTTTGGAAAAAAAGTTACTTGATCCATTCAGAGTATTTACTTCCATATACAGTTTTTTCACAAAATTGTCATGTATAGGCCAGTTAAGATCTCTCTTCTATGCTGCTAACATCTCACAAATATTGATCAATAAAAAGTCATCATGAAGAAGACACACTCATAGAACAACCATTTCAAATAACATGTCAGAAAATTATTTAGACATTAAAACCTACTGTGTGGGGTTTTTTTTTCGGGTTTGAAAATAAAAATACTTAGACAAAAAAAGCCCCCCATTGGAAGTTGTTCACCTCTTCCTAAAGGAGCTGCATCACTTCGTCCATCTTCATTTAAAGGATATTATGAGCATCTACTTTACACATGAACCAGGCTGAAGTGAGACGTTATATTGAGGACCATATTCACTCTGACCTTTTGAGCATGCTCAGAGGCACTATAATGAGTGGTTTAGAGTTAGTTAAGAGTTCCCTGACAGCCAAGTCCTCGCTCATCCATTAACTAGCTCTGTGACCTGCACAGTGCTCACATGAGCTATCTTATTTTATCACAATGCCCCTCCCCAAAGTCCCAGGAGGCAAAAATTATCAACCTGATCACTCTGGATGAAAAAGCTAAGGCCTAACAGACCAACTTCTCCTTTCTGTACCTTAGTTCTTCCAGTCATAAAATAGGACTAGATTAGATGGTTGCTTTAACTCCTTCCAAAGACGATACCCTTAGAATGAGAGCTTTCTTCTCATTCTAAGTCAGAACCCTGTGGGTGTGACTCTTCTTGCATAAGGAAGTATACCTTAGCAGGAAACACACAAAAGAGTGAAAAATATTACAAGATTGCACAAATTACAATATTACAATATTGCACAAATAAACATTTGTGCAGAGATTGTGAGGTGTTGGGGAAATAGAAGAAGGATAGAGTCTGGAGGCATCTTCAGAATGTCCTTCAAATAACTGAATCCCACAAAATTACATGGTGCTTCTCAGTTATCTTTCTTCACTGGGGTTAGAGGGAAAGAGGAGAGTCAAGTAGAGTTTCAGTACAGGGTGGAAGAGACAAGAATGAGAAAGAAAAAGAAAAAGGCATACTACGTTTATATGAGTATCAATACACCTCAGCTAGAACCAAGGCTAGGAGCACAGGTGGATACTTATTACCACAACTGCTGGATAGTTATAAGAAGCTAAGGACAGAGGAGGAATACTTCAGTCTTTCCCTTTTTATATATACCATGCTTAATGGGTATAAGTGAAACACATATGAAATGTGGAGAGTTAGAGACCTCAAGGACCCTGAGAAGAATGGTGTTTCATCTGCTTTTCTTCACTTCTGCCTCTGCTCATAGGGAGTATACTATTTCTGCCCATGCTGCTTCTCCCCACAAAGGAAGTTTTAATGAGAACACTTAGAGTATTTTTCCCCACTCTAGACCTGTTTCTCCCAGAGGAAGAAAAGAAGAGACTATTGCAATTATTCACAAGGTTAGGAGTCACAGAAGGCAAGGACTAAACCAGCAGCTTCCTCTTTCACTTCCTATGCCCTAGTACAATGAATTCTCTCCCACTTCTTACCCTCTGTGGTAGATACACCTGGACAAAGCTTGCCATGAACTCCCTAAGCTGTCTTTCCTATTGTGACTAGGTTGGTGAAGCAGGCCTATTGCAACAGCCCATCAGGCTCTAAAGACCCAGTCATAACTCTTTCTATTAGGCTACCTGAGTATGTGGGTCCTAAGATTTAGATCTGGAATAAGAGGTAAAAGACTCCACTTAGGATTCAAGTCTAAACCACATACTCCATTGGGTGCTTGTTTAGCCATTAAAATAGTTTTGTCACACAATGATTCTGTGGCAGAGCTGGGGTTACAACTAAGATATCTTTGACTCATTACTCCTCGATACCTTCCACAGCACCCATTGGAAAATATAACACCCTACTCTTGCTTAATTCAAGACTACTGTCACCTGCTTTCCCACACCAATGGTTTTCCAAGGACCAAAAAAAAAAGTCATATATTTTAACACTAGTGGTTTATTCAACTAACACAGGAGTCCCAATTAGCACCCTGAATTTAACCCTGCTTATACAATAGCAATGAACTCAAAGTCATAGTTAACAGCAACTTCACAATTCAGAGGCCACACAAGAGCACCATATGCTTGACTGCGTGACAGAGCTCAAAAACAAACTCATGGAAGTCATTAAAATATTAACTGGAACCATCCTCTGAGTATAAGAAGGCCAAGTTCAAAGACTCAGTTACTACTTATAAAAGGGACAACTACACAGGGATACCTTATTTTCTGTCACCTTTCCATAAAATGAAAAAAACCTATATAACTAAAATGGAACTGGACATTTTCATCACCTATTAAAACAAGGCCAAAGCAAGGTGAAAAGACTGCCCAAGACTCTACCGAGACATCCTCTCAGTCCTTTTCTAGCAAGTTATCATTAGTAATACCCAATCCAAAATGTTCAACTTCCAAATATTTACATATGACCTGAAAGCTTCAGCACTATTCCCCACACCTAAAATACTTTTTCTTCTGCTCTTCACTTTAATGGCTCCTCCATCATTCATGTCTGAACTTAAACAGTATATCTTTGGAGAGGCCTTTCCTGAGCATACAACCTATAGCAGCCACCCAATTCTTATCATGTCACTCTATTCTGGTTTTCTAGAAAGCACTTACTATCATCTATTGTTTTTTTATAGTTTCTTGCCTGTCCCCCCACCTCTACACGTACTATACTGTAAACTGCATGAAAGCAAGCACCTTGTCAGCTTGTTTCTCATTATATCTCTAGCACCTAGAACAATAACTTAACATATTGTAAGATGGCACTCAATCTATATCTGGTAAATGAGTGAAAAATTGACATCCTGCATAAATAACATGATAGATAGGACTCTCAACTTATCTGAAAAACACCTTATGATGAATTTGACAACTAGCAAAACAGCCAATGGAGAAAGTATGGATGCAAGAACCAAAAGTGACATTCTTCAATTAGTCATGAAACTTCTCACATTCGTTACAACAAATGTTTGTTATTAAGGGCCTTTTACATACATGACACTTTCATAAGTTGAGGAATATGCTCATTAAGAATGTTCTTGCTTTTCTTTTTTTTTTTTTTTTATTAAAAAAAAATTTTTTTTTCAATGTTTTTATTTATTTTTGGGACAG
>NW_024412388.1:40672036-40707836 GCF_014898765.1 Herpailurus yagouaroundi
CAGAGCCTGACGCGGGGCTCAAACTCACGGACCGCGAGATCGTGACCTGGCTGAAGTCAGACACTTAACCGACTGCGCCACCCAGGCGCCCCAAAACAGAACTTATTTTTATTCACTATGTAACCAATAAATCTTGGATAGACTAAAATTTTTCCTATAATAATATGAAACCTGTATAATTAACCGGTTTTTTCCCCCTTGCTAATTTTACTATCACTGATAGTATAGTCTGAAGTTTTGCCATTGAGGTACTATTTCACCTATTAATTAGTGAAATCTTATTAAAAAGTGTTTTTAAATGATTTTCAACTGTTATAAAGGTTATGATTAAAGAGTTTGCTCTTAAATTTTCAGAAAGCTTGATATTCTATTTCCTGAAAAATATAATTTACATTCAAATATAATTCTAAATGTAATTATAGATCTATATATAATTTTCTGCTCTTAATGTTTTCTTTTTTCAGAAATTGTAAATACATAAAAGACTCAATTACCAGGCACCCCCTAGTGGTAGTAAAATCAAGAAAAAAATTCTTATAGGACACGGTTTAAAATGTACTGTTCTCTATATGTACAGTTCTTGGGGTGCCTGGATGGCTCAGTTGGTTGAGCATCCGATTTCGGTTCAGGTCACAATCTTGCCATTCTTGAGTTCAAGCCCCACGTTGGGCTCTGTGCTGACCAGGCAGAGCCTGGAGCCCACTTCAAGTTCTGTGTCTTTCTCTCTGTCTCTTCCCCACTCATCATCTGTCTCTGTCTCTCTCTCTCAAAAATAAACAAACATTAAAACAATTTTTATCTACAGTTCTCATCAAACCTTGAAAATAAAATGGTTTATAAGTAAATAATTTAAGAGCATGTTATTTTATATCTACATTTTAATAAATGATTAAGGATACATTGGAAAAAAAAAAAAGGGAATTACACACTGAAATTTCATGAATATTCCTGAGAAGAACTACAATGAGTGAACTAATGTAATGCCCTTCAAAGAGTATATAACAATTACAAGGAAAAAAAAAATCTCAATCTAAACAACTGCCTCCAAAAGAAAAGGCGTATTTACTTTTTTAATATTTATTTATTTTGAGAGAGAGTGCAAGCACAAGTGAGGGACAGGGAGAAAAAGAGGGGGAGAGAGAGAATCCCAAGCAGGCCCCACACTCAGCACAGAGTCCGAAGCAGGGCTCAATCTCACGACCGACCATGAGATCATGACCTGAGTCAAACTTCAGAGTTGGATGTTTAACTGACTGAGCCATCCAGGTGCCCCAAGAGAAGACATCTTTAAAGTCTTATACATTTGTGTCAAGAATCCGAAAGCCATATTAGACGGAGAGTCACAGAGACTTCAGAGTGAGAAGTATTTACTATTGACCTTGAACAATCCAAAAGTCTTCTAAATACCTCAATTTCCTCATTTATAAAATAGATGAATCAAAATCATGCTGCATACTAGCAGGGTTATTTTACTATTTAATAAATTACTAATGGTAATTAATTACTAATGGTATTTATCAGCATAAATAAATCATTTTATTTACTGTGCTTTGTAATTTATGCATTTACATATAATGTACCACTCCTGCTTAATGAATTTTTACAACCACACTGATAACTAAAAACAATGCTTCCCATTTTATAAATGAAAAATCTAGGGCCGCAGCTAAACTGGGAGAGTAATCTAGGATTTTTCTCATTATACCTTAGTGTCCTTTGTCTGGAGAAATAGATTACAATCATAATACTTTCCTGACTTGGTTATAATAAACTTTGTCTAGGAGTGACACTATAATACCATATTGCCTGGTCTGATTATAGAAGACTGATACTTTATAAAGAATGAACCTAAAGTTTGCCATTTCACTGGAACTGCAATGGTAAAATCTAGCAGCAGGACCTCATCATAGTCTTCCACTGCAATTAACAAGCAGGTTATTATCCAACTCTTCTCCATCTTCTAATATACATTGACTCATCTCAGAGAAAAAAATAATAATAAAACCAATTAAACATCAAATGAACCACCTAAATAAAATAAACTATTTTTTTTTCAAAATTCCCAAATCTGAGATGAAGAAAGGATTGGGGACATTATATATATATATAAATTCTCCTATTTACAACAACCAATTCCAGAGTTCTTCTATTCACTTGCCAATTCTCAAATAACATTAAGAATCAGAATTACCCCTTATTTTATCCTGTTTAGATTATAAATTAGGTAACAAATTACAAACTTTATCTACCAGATTAGATAATATGATATGTTATATAACTCAATAGGAAATTTGTTTTTAGAGTCTACTATATAGTTACAATGTTGAAAACATATTTTTAATGTTTTATTTATTTTTGAGACAGAGAGAAAGCATGAGCAGGAGAGGGGCAGAGAGAGAGGGAAACAAAAGATTGGAAGCAGGCTCCATGCTGACAGCAGTGAGCTCCATGTTAGACTCAAACTCATGAACCATGAGATCTTCAACAGAGCCGAAGCTGGACACTCAACCAACTGGGCCACCCAGGTGCCCCTGAAAACTTATTTTTATTTGGTAGAATAAAAAATTAAAATCACAAGTTAAAAATAATTATAACCATTAGCTTTTAAGGTTCTAAATGAATTTTTTTAATGGCCTCCCATGAAATCAAAATTCAGATATACATCACCAAAAAAAGGGAAAATAATCTCTAGTTTTACTGAAAGATACATTAGATTAACACACTAAGAGAAAAACACTTGGATTTTAGTTAGACTTTAATAAAATATGCATTGATATGATTTTTCATTACAGGAGCCTCTACATGTCCTTCCTCCCCCCAGATAGTTTGTGCTTCTGTATCTTCTGTTTGGCTTTGAATTCTTCTGTCTTACTGTTCCAACAAAGGAAACAGCATCAGTATAACTTGGTAAAAATCCATAAAGCCAAGTTGGAAGATGGCAGCAGAGTATGAGAACCTGAAGTTTGCCTTGTCCCAGGAATACAGCTAGATAATTATCAAATCATCCTAAATACCCTAGAAATCCACCTAAAGACTGGCAGAACAGACTCCACAATGAAAGGCAGAGAAGAGGCCAATCAAAGAAGGTAAGACATGTGGAGACACGGTTTGGGAGAAAACTGGATTTGTGGCTGCTGTGGTGAGAAGGGATCCCTGGTCTCGGATAAAGGTGAGAGACAGACCAGCACAAAGGGGAGCACATGGGGAAAACAAATTCCCATAGCAATTGGCTAGGAAAGCAAAAAGGGCCAGATTTCCTACAATTAGTAGATCTTAAGGCCTGGAAGTTTTGTTTGTTTGTTTGTTTGTTTGTTTAAGTAGGCTTCATGCCCAGCATGAAGCCCAACATGGAGCTTGAACTCACAACCGTGAGATCAAGACATGAGCTAAGATTGAGTTGGATGCTTAACTAACTGAGCCACCCAGGCAACCCAAGCCTGAAGTTTTAAAGGTCATCCAGCTTGGGGGAATAGAGCCCAAAGGGCATTGCAATGCTCTTGGAGAGAAGGCAGTCAAATAATCCAGGGACACATAGAATGGAAACAGTGATCTGAAGACCACCTGGGGCACACAGTAGGCAGGCTATTTGCTCATTTCAGAGCACATCCCAGAGAGGCAGCATTCACAGAGACACCACTATAGGAACAAAGGAACAGACCAACACCATTTCACTCACTTCCCCTCAGCATGAGCAGGGTCACGGACCACCTGCAGGGACCAGTGCAGCACGGACACTCATGACCTAACTTGCTTACACCAAGCCCCACCCCCATGCTCCAAAAGAACCACCCTTCCCAGTCATGCTTGTATAAGAGTTCAGTGTGACAGCCTCTGGCTCCAAAAGATCAGCCCAAACCTGTGCTCACACCTTATCTCCAAACACGGGAGTTTTTTGGAGCTTCAAGTTCCACAGTGGTAGCAACAGGTCTCATTTCACAAATACACCAGAGCACACCTAGTTAAAAGGTGTCACATTCAGCCAAAGGGCCAAACACTGCCCACAACAGGCAAAGAGAACCTCTACAGATGACTGACCTGGGGATAAAGCAGCCAGAACAAAACAACAGAGTGCACATAAAACACACTGTAGACACTACTGGAATCACCAGACCCTGGGGGAGAAGGAATAATACACAACAGGGCACTACAGGATCTCTTCTTCAGAATGCTATTATACTCAAGAACAGTATACATAGCTGACCTACCACACAGAAATAGGGATAGAAATTAAGACAGAATGAAAAGATAGAAAAACTTATCAAAAATGAAAGAACAGGACAAGGCCATAACCAGAGTTCTAGGTGAAACAGATATAAGTAACATGCCTGATAGAAAATTTAAAGTTAATGATCATGAGAATTACTCACTGCACTTGAGAAAAGAGTAGAAGGCATGAATGAGACCCTTAACACAGAGATAAGGAATAACAGCAAAGATAAAGAGCTTGATAAATGAAATAAACATACTTGATGGAATGAACAGCAGGCTGGAAGAAGCAAAGGAATGAATTAATGACCTAGAAGACAGAGTAATGGAAAATAATCAAGCTGAACAAAAGAGAGAAAAAAGAATTATTCAAAATGAGAAGACTGACAGAATTCAGTGACTCCATCAAACATAGTAACATTAGCATTATAGGAGTCCCAGAAGAAAAAGAAGGAAAGGCGGTAAGAGAATTTATTTGAAGAAATAATAGCTGAAAATTTCCCAAATCTGAGGAAGGAAACAGATATTCAGAGCCAGGATAGGCACAAAGAACCCCATCAAAATCAACAAAAGCAGATTCACAACAACACATATTATAATTAAAATGCCAAATACAACAATAAAGAAAAAAATTTAAAAGCAGCAAGAAAAAGAAGACAGTCATTTATATGGGAAAACCAAAACGGCTGGCAGGGGATACTTCAGCTGAAACTTTCTAAACCAGAAAGGAATGGCATGATAAGTTCTAATGCTAAATGGGAAAAATGTGCAGCCAAGGAGACTCTATCCAGGAAGGCTATCATTCAAAATAAAAGGACAGATAAAGAGTTTCCCAAACAAACAAAAACTAAAGAAGTTCATGACCACTAAACCAGCCCTGCAAGAAGTATTGAGAGACTCTTTGAGTGGAGAGGCAAAAGTGACATGATAAAGGTAGGAAACACAAAAATAGCAAAAATAAATATATCTGTAACAACCAGCCAAGGAAGTCACAATATAAAAAGATGTAATATATGACATCATATTTCTCAAACCTGGGAGAAGAGGAATAAAGAATTGGTTCAAACTTGAAAGGCCATCAACTTAATATAGACTGCTATATGCAGAAGGTGTCATATACAAACCTAATGGTAACCACAAATCAAAAACTACTAATACATATGCAAAGAATAAAGAGAAAGAAATACAAATATATCACTAAAGAAAACCAGCAAACCATGAAAGATAGAAAGACAGGAAAGGATCAGAGAAAATCTTCAGAAACAAACACAAGTAATAAAATAACAATACATAGATGGACAAAATAATCCAACCTAAAGACACCAGCACATTGAAAGTGAGGTGATGGAGAAATATTTATCATGCAAATTGTCAAAAGAAAGCCATATTAGTAATACTTTTATCAGACAAAATAAAGTTTAAAACAAAGACTATAACAAAAGACAAAGGAAGAGACTATATATATAATAAAAAGGACAATCCAACAAAATATAACAATTATAAATTTTATACATCCATAATGGATAGACCCAAATAGTTACTAGATAGACCTAAAATAGTTACTAGATAGACCTATTATTATGTATTAGAAGGAAAAAATTACTCTTTTTCTCTCATACACTACTCACAGAATACTTCTGGCTATGAAATGTGTATTTACTATGTTTGTTTACTAACAAACATAAAGGAACTAATCAAGGAAAATACAATACTAGGAAGAGATTTTAACACCCCACTTACATCAATGGATCGATAATCTAAACAGAATATCAACAAAGAAACAATGGCTTTGAATGACACAATAGACCAGAGAGATTTACCAGATATATTCAGAACATCTTATCCTAAAATAGCAGAATACATATTCTTCTCAAGTTCCCATGGAACATTCTCCAGAAGAGATCCACAAAACAGGTCTTGTCAAATTTAAAATGATCAAAGTCATACCATGCATGTTTTCTGACCAGAAAGCTATGAAACTAGAAACCAATCACATGAAAAAAAAGTCTGGAAAGCGCAGAAATACATAGAGATTACATAACATGCTATGAAACAATGAATGGATCAACAAAGAAATAAAAGAAGAAATTAAAAGGTACATGGAAACAAATGAAAATGAAAATACAATGGTTCAAAACATTTGGGATGCAGCAAAAATGGTTCCAAGAGGGAAGTTTACAGCAAAACAGGCTTACCTCAAAAGCAAGAAAATGTCAAATAAACAACCTAACCTTATACCTAAAGCTACAAAAAGAACAAACAAAACCTAAAACCAGTCAAAGGAAGGGAATAATAAAGATTAGAGAATAAATAAATGATAAAGAAACTTAAAAAAACAATAGAACACATCAATGAAACCAGGATCTGGTTCTTTGAAAAAAAAAAAAAAATCAGTAAAATTGATAATCCTCTAGCCAGATTTATCAAGAAAAAAAAAAAAAAAAAAAAAAAAAAAAGGACCCAAATAAAATCACAAAGGAAAGAGGAGAAGTAACAACAAACACCACAGGAGCACAATTATAAGAGAATATTATGAAAGACTATGTGCCAACAAATTGGACAACCCAGAAGAAATAGGTAAGTTTCTAGAAACATAACCTACCCAAACTGAAACATGAATAGAATGTTTGAACAGACCAATTACCAGCAAAGAAATTGAATCAGTAATCAAAACACTCCCAAAAACAAAAGTCCAGGACCCGATGGCTTCATAGGTGAAGCCTACCAAATATTTAAAGAAGAATTATTACCTATTCTTCTCAAACTATTCCAAAAAATAGAAAAGGAAGGAATATTTCCAAATATTGAACTTGTGTCTAATGTGGGGACAATTTTAGAGGACTAAGCCCCGAACCTATGGGATTTTATGCTGTCTTCAGGTAGATAATATCAGAATTAAATTAAAATTGTAGAACTGGTGTTGAAAAATTGCCTGGTGTGGGAGGGAAAGAACACCACACATTTCATAGCCAGAAGTATTCTGTGAGTAGTATATGAGAGAAAAAGAGTAATTTTTTCCTTCTAATACATAATAATAAAGATATTTCATAGGTGGGAGGGGAAAAGGTTGACAATATTCATAGTTTAAGCACACAGGTCTCTACCACACAAAATCACCAAATTGTATTAAGAAAGAAAGAAACATGTATAAAAATTGTGAAAATCTAAAACCAAATGTAGTTCTGGAGTGATACTGTACTCACAAACATTATTACTCTATTACTGGCATAATCATTTACTTTGGATCAGTTTGCTTTATCTAGCATTAACAATGTAATATATAATTTAATATTAAAATATTTTAATCATTCTATAAATGTCTTGAGTTTCAAGAATAATGAAAAAAGGATAAGATTCTTTATTTCAAATAGAAAAGCTTAACAAAAATGTATCAGTGCTTTTCAAACCCTATTCTGCAGGACCTGATGAACTTCCCTCAGAAGTATGCCTTCTTTAGCCATGGGGAAAGCTAGAGTTCCATTTACTCAATCTCTTCCTTCTAATACTAGTCCCTCCCCTTCAAACAGAGCAGCACTCTTTTTTTTTTTTTTTTTTTTAAATTTTAGAGAAGGAGATGGAACAAGCTGGGGAGGGTCAGAGAGTGAAAATGTTAATGAGGTTCAGTGCTCAGCACAGAGCCTGACATGGGGCTCAATCTCAGGACTCTGAGATCATGACCTCAGCCAAATTGAGTCAGCCGTTTAACCAAGTGAGCCACCCAGACACCCCAGACCAGTAGCATTTTTGACTATTTTTTCCATAATGGAGTTTTGCTAAAGATTTTCTTTGGAAAAAAATTCCACCACTAAAATCAAACAAACCATCCAGACCAAAATAGTTTGAAATTTTATATAGTTAATAGTTGGTGGTAAGTTTATGCTTCAACAAGATTTTGATTCGATTTCATTTTGATATTTACATACAGCTTAAAGCAATGTAACAATCAAGCTTTCCATTTCAGACTCCCAGGAAAAGTAAACACCTTACCCAGCATGACTAGATGATGAAGGTGGTGGCAAGTCTGGTGTAAGGACATAAAGACTGTTGTTTTTTGGCAAATGTAGCGATTTTAAGACCGTCTGGAAAAGAAAAATTAAAAACAAAACAAAAAAAATGACTGTTGATTGTACATTATTCATTTTTTCCCTAAAGTTCTTGAAAATTTTTCAATGTTATAGCTTACCTTTTCATCTTTTGATAATTTCCTAAATATGATAATGCAGAATGACTGAATCCAAATAATTTGTTTCTCCCATATACAAGTGAGCATATAAGTATGAACATTAAAGATAAAACGCAAATTCTTTAGCTCATGATGAAATACAACTAGATAAGAACACAGCTGAGAGTCATTAATTTCTTCATTAAAGAAGTATATCCTTGAAACTAATACGCACTTCTTCAAGGATCATTATAACAAAAATTAGCATACTGTAGGTTTTCAGAGATCACAAGACCTAGAAAAGATTATAAGCAAGCACCTCAACCCAAAGACTTTAAAGATAAGGAACTGCAGCCCAAGAAGTAAACTGACTTGGGTAAGGGCTCTAGTAAGTGTTACCTGGGTACCTTAACTCTTACTCCAGAGAATTTTTTTGTTAAAATATTCCATCTAGGGTGAATAAACTACTCTTGTGATACATCTGAACTATATCTTGAAAGCCACACAAAACTTGAGTACAATTTTTTGCCATAAAAACCCTACATACCTTTTGCACTCCTAACTTGATGGTAAAAACTTACTAACATACTTCAAACTTTTTTTTTTTGACAGAAAAACATATTAAGAAACACATTTTACATCTTTACATCGTAACCCAGGGCATACATATTTATTAAACAGATACTTACTGAGCTACCTACTCTGTGACAGGACAATTGTAAACACTGAGGGTATAGTGGTGAACAGAACGGTCTAAATCCCCTGATGGTATAGAGTTTTACAGTTTAGTACGAACAAATAAAGTTAGCAACCTA
Source organism: Herpailurus yagouaroundi (assembly GCF_014898765.1). Taxonomy (NCBI): domain Eukaryota; kingdom Metazoa; phylum Chordata; class Mammalia; order Carnivora; family Felidae; genus Herpailurus; species Herpailurus yagouaroundi. Next base: position 40,681,220 of record NW_024412388.1, read on the forward strand.
TATAGTTGAATATTAAAACTTGATAATTCTTTGGAATAAACATAAATCAGGGAAGGGAGGATGAAGAATATGGGGGTGTGAGTTATGTAATTTTACACTGGGTGGTGAGGGTGGTTCTCACGTGGGGAATATGGCTTTTGAGCAAAGACTTAAAGGGGTGAGGAAGTAAACCATGAGAATATACAGAAAAAGAATATTACAGGCAAAGAAAACAACCAGTATGAAATACTTAATGAACAACAAGGAGTCTGATGTAACTGAAGTCAAATGAGCACTGACTGAGATGGGTCACAGAAAGAATAGTGATGGTAAGGACAGGAAATATGTTGAGGTATTTAGGCTAATGTAAGGGCTTTGACTTTTACTCTGAATGAAATGGGAAACTACTGAAGTGACAGGATTACTTAAATGATTCATGTTAAAATGAATCATTTAAATAATACATACATACATAAATTTGTTAGCTGTGTTGAAAACACTTGGGAAGGGGTTGGCAGAGGAGGACAGAAGCACAGAAGAGACTAATGGAATATACTAAGATAAGGATGATAATGGTTTATACCAGTGTGATAGAAGTGATGTAAAATAGCTGGATTCTAGATATATTTTGAAAATAGTATCAAAGAGATTTCCCGACATATTGGATACAGTTTCTGACAGAAAGGAGTCAGTAATGATCCTAAAGATTTTAGACTGAGTAACTGGAAAGATGAAGTTGGTATCAATTCAAAGGCAAGACTGAAGATGAAGACTTCCATTTTGGGCAGGTAAGTTTGAAATGTGTATCAAGCATTTAAATGGAGAAGATAAGCAAGTGGATATATCAATCTGGAAAGCCGGGAACAGGTCTGGAGTGGAAATATAAACTAAAGATATAAAACTGTGCATATAGATGCACTTAAAAGTCATTACACTGGACAAGATTACCACTGAATTTAGTCACGTGGTCACTTCACTGGTGACTTTGACAGAAGCACTAGCAATTCTTTGCTTAGATTGGGCTAAGGAGAAATGGGGATAAATAAATTAGAGACAAGAAATATAAACAACTCTCTGGGGAAAGTTTTGTTATCAAGGGGACTAGAGGAATGCAGTGATTGTTAGAAGGGGAAGAAAAATAGAAGACATAACATTATGTTTGTGGTTATGCTCTACTAGAAGTAATGGTCTATTAGAGAAAAATACCAATGATGCAGGAAACACAGGGAAGAATTAGGTCAAATCCTTGAATAGGCCAGAGGGGATAAAGAATGCAATCCAAAGCAAACATGGAGGCGTGGTCTTCGATAGGAGACTGGACAAGCCATATAGAGTAACAAAAGGAGAATACTTTTGTAAAATGCAGGTAAGTAAACAGAGACCAAGCTGGGAATTTGTAGAATTTTGCTTATATTGCCTTTATTTTGTCAGTGAAACAAAACAGGAAAGAAAGGCATCAGTTGAGAGTGAGAATAAGGGAAAGGTGCTTTAAAGGCCTGAGGAGAGGACAAGTACAAAATAACCATTTAGGAGTGTAGATAAACCAGGTAAATATACTGTGACTGCCTAGCAACATTAAGGGGCTCTCTAAAGACCATGGTCATGAATTTAAAGGTACACCAACACCATGATTTTATCTGTCTGCAGCCACTTTTAGCTGTAAGGCACAGAATAGATGGAGTTGGATTTATCAAAAGTTAGGATTTTTGTCATGCAGGATCTTTAAAGGAAGAGTTGGGATTATACACAAGAAAATGATTATAATGATTAACCGTGGGATTTAACCCACTGTAAGGAAGGAAGAAAAAACATGAAAGAGGTAATCATCTTGAGCAGATGGTAGAAACAATGGATTAGAGGCCTAAGTAGTATTGAAGGACTGCTGGAGTTAGGACACCAAAGGAAATGAGCTAGAAAGATGAGATATGGTAAGCAGAAAATCAAAGCCTCAAATTAAGATTTGAGAATTATAATTAAATGATAGGAGAATGGGAGATATAGCTGATACAGGTTGGAGAAAAAAAGACCTCTGTAGGAAAGAAATTCAAGAAACTAAGAGTCCGAGGTACTGGAAGAACCATTTACAAAGATATTTAAATTACCAAGAATTAGGATAGAGAAAGGTGAATCCCCTGTAACACGAGGTCTGAGAGGTCTGGGGGCCATAGGAGGAGAAGTGGTTCTCCTACGAGAGCATTTGGTAGAGGCTGTACAGTCTCCCCACAGGCAAAGGTCCCAACAGACCCTGGAGAACAGCCACATTCACTCATATTGGAACAAAGACACCATGGTGTGATGAAACCTGGCACTGGCTGTATGTTGTGTTCTGCCATAAGCCCTGAACCTCTGCTGCTATGCAATTACCCAAATTTTTTCTGCGGCAGGCAGGCACCTGTCTACAATCTCTGAACTTCTGCAACAGCATAGCCGCATGCATGTTCCCAAGGGGCAAGCAGGCACCTGGCCATTGCCCAGCGAGACCCTTCCCCATAGGGTCAGAGGGGGTCCAAGCCACAGGTTTCTCAAAAGTGAGGGATTTGGAAACACAGCCCCATATGAGATATAATTCAGGAGGGAGCTTCCGCCTGACAGGCTGACAGCATGGACACAGACAGTGTAGAAGTAGGGAGTGGATAGAAGCCAAAGACAAAGGTGGGGTGCTTGACTGCTGGTCTTGAGAGCACAGAGTTCCAGAGCCAGAGACTGGGAAGCTGGGTAACCCCATTTTCACCTCTCCCATGCATTCGCATAGACATGCATGCCTGCCAACCAATCCACCCCAGTAAGCTAAACAGTACCAATTAGTGGAGAAGAGAGCCCTTGCACCAGGCTCCAACCAACTGCGCCAACCAAGCTCAGGCCCTAGGAGACCAACACAAGTCTCTCTCTCTGCTTAGTGTAAGGACTATAAAGTGCTTCACATTTAGACTTCTAGGGGAAACCGGATGTAATTTCATTCAGATTTTCTTCTGTTTCCTGGTCCATCTTTTGGTGTTTTTTTCCCCCTTTTCTTTTTCTCTTATTCTTGGATACAGAAAGAATTTATTTTTATTTCCCATTTTTACAAAATTTTTTTACTATATTCTCTTGTAAATTTTTTTATTCTATTTTACTTTCTTCATTTCATTCTATTTTATTGTATAATTTTTTATTTTAAATGTTTTACCTTTTTTTTTCTTTCCTTCCCCTTTTTTCTCTATCAGCTTCTTTCAAAAACCAGAGCAGAGCACACCTAGCATCTAGCTCCCTTTATTTGATTTTTTCTGTTGGTTTTAATTTTGAAACTTTTATTTTTTTTATTTCACTAATACTTTTCCTTCCTCCAAAATGACAAAATGAAGGAATTCACCTCAAAAGAAAGTACAGGAAGAAAGGATAGCCAGGGACTTAACACAGATATAAGCAAGATGTCTGAACTAAAATTTAGAATCATAATAATAAGAGTATTAGCTGGGGTTGAAAAAAGCATAGAATCCCTTTCTGCAGAGATAAAAGAAGTAAAATCCAGTCAGGAAAAAATTAAAAATGCTATATCTGACATGCAATCTCAAATGGATGCCACAGCAGCAAGGGTGGATGAATCAGAGCAGCGAATCAGTGATATAGAAGACAAAATTATGGAGAATAATGATGCAGGAAAAAGAGGGAAAGTAAGGCAAAAAAGCACGATACAAGACATAGAGAACTCAGTGACTCATTAAAAAAGAAAGGCATCTGAAACAAAGGAGTCCCAGAAGATGAAGAGAAAGACAGAAGGGGTGGGAGGTTTATGTGAGCAAATCATAGCAGAAAACTTTCCTAAACTGTGGAAAAGACACAGACATCAAAATCCAACAAGTACAGAGAACTCCCATTAGATTCAACAAAAAACGACCATCAACAAGGCATATCATAGTCAAATGCACAAAATACACAGACAAGGAAAGAAATATGAAAGTAGCAAGGGGAAAAAAATCCTTAACCTATAAGGGAAGAGACATCAGGTTCACAGCAGACCTATACACAGAAACTTGGCAGGCCAGAAAGGAGTGGCAGGATATATTAAGTGTGATGAACCATAAAAATATGCAGCCAAGAATTCGTTACCCAGCAAGGCTGCCATTCAAAATAAAAGGAGAGATAACGAGTTTCCCAAACAAAAACTAAAGGAATTCATGACCACTAAACCAGTCCTGCAAGAAATTTAAGGGGGACTCTTTGAGGGGAGAAAAGATGAAAAAACAAAACAAAACAAAAAACAAAAACAAAAATAGACCAAAGGCAACAAAGACAACAAAGGACCAGAGAACACCATCAGAAACTTCAATTCTACAGGCAACAAAATGGCAATAAATTCATATCTTTCAGTACTCACTCTAATGTCAATGGGCTAAAGGCTCCAATCAAAAGACACAGGGTATCGCACGGATAAGAAAAAAAAGATCCTTCTATATGCTGTTTACAAGACCCATTTTATCTCTAAGGACATCTTCATATTGAAAGTAAGGGGATGGAGAACCATCTATCATGCTAATGGTTGCCAAAAGAAAGCCAGAGTAGCCACACTTATATCAGACAATGTAGATTTTAAAATAAAGAATGTAGGGGCACCTGGGTAGCTCACTCAGTTAAGTGTCCAACTTTGGCTCAGGTCATGATCTCACAGCTTGTGGGTTCAAGCCCCAGTTGGGCTCTGTACTGACAGCTCAGAGCCTGGAGGTGCTTCAGATTCTGCATCTCCATCTTTCTCCGGCCCTCTCCTGCTCGTGTTCGTGTTCTCTCTCTCTCTCTCTCTCTCTCTCTCTCTCTCTCTCTCTCTCAAAAATAAATAAACGTTAAAAAAAATTTTTTTTAAAGAATGTAACAAGAGATGAAGAAGGGCATTATATCATAATTAAGGGGTCTATCCATCAAGACCTAACAATTATAAACAGTTATGCCCCAACGTGAAACACCCAAATATATAAACCAATTAATCACAAACATGAAGAAACTCATTGATAATAATGCTATTATAGTAGGGGAATTCAACACTCCACTTACAACAATGGACAGATCATCTAGGCAGAAAATCAACAAGGAAACAATGGCTTTGAATGACATCTTGGACCAGATGGACTTAACAGATATTCAGAACATTTCATTCTAAAGCAGTGGAATATGCATTCTTCTCAAGTACACATGGAACATTCTCCAGAATAGATCATATACTGGGACACAAATCAGCCCTCAACAAGTAGAAAAAAATCAAGATCATACCATGCATATTTTCAGACCACAACACTATGAAACTTGAAATCAACTACAGGAAAAAATTTGGAAAGACCATGAATACTTGCAGATTAAAGAACATTCTATTAAATAATGAACAGGTTAACCAAGAAGTTAAAGGGGAGTTTAAAAAGTACATTGAAGCAAATGAAAATGATAACACGACTGATCAAAACCACTGGCATGTAGCAAAGGTGGTCACAATAGGGAAGTATATAGTAATCCAGGCCTTCCTAAAGAAGGAAAAAAGGTCTCAGATATACAACCTAACCTTAAACCTTAAAGAACTGAAAAAAAGAACAGCAAAAAGAACTCAAAACCAGCAGAAGATGGGAAATAATAAAGATTAGAGCAGAAATCAATGCTATCTGAAAAAAAAAATTAATTAAAATAAATAAATAAATAAATAAATAAATAAATAAAGTAGAAAAGATCAATGAAACCAGGAGTTGGTTCTTTGAAAGAATTAACAAAATTATAAATCCCTAGCCAGTTTGATCAAAAAGAAAAAGGACCCAAGTAAATCAAATCAAGAATGAAAGAGGAGAAATCATAACCAACACAGCAGAAATACAAACAATAAGAGAATATTATGATCAATTATATACCAATAAATTGGGCAATCTGTAAGTAATGGACAAATTCCTAGAAACATATAAATTACCTAAACTGAAACAGGAAGAAATAGAAAGTTTGAACAGATCCATAACCAGTAAAGAAATTTAATTAGTAATAAAAAACCTCCCCCAGGGGCGCCTGGGTGGCGCAGTTGGTTAAGCGTCCGACTTCAGCCAGGTCACGATCTCGCGGTCCGGGAGTTCGAGCCCCGCGTCGGGCTCTGGGCTGATGGCTCAGAGCTTGGAGCCTGTTTCCAATTCTGTGTCTCCCTCTCTCTCTGCCCCTCCCCCGTTCATGCTCTGTCTCTCTCTATCCCAAAAATAAATAAACGTTGAAAAAAAAAATTTAAAAAAAAAAAAAAAAAAAAAACAAAAAACCTCCCCCAAAACAAGAGTCCAGGGCCAGATGGCTTTGCAGGTGAATTCCACCAAACATTTAAAGAAGAGTTAACACTTATTCTTTTGAAGCTGTTCCAAAAACAGAAATGGAAGGAAAACTTCCAAACTCATGCTACAAGGCCAGCATCACCTTGATTCAGAAACCAAAGACCCCATTAAAAAGGAGAACAATGGACTAATTTCCTTGATGAACATAGATGCAAAAATCCTCAACAAGATACTAGCCAACTGGAGTCAACAATACATTAAAAGGATTATTCATTGTGATCAAGTGGCATTTATACCTGGGATGCAGGGCTGGTTCAATATCTGCAAATCAATCAATGTGACATATCACCTTAACAAAAGAAAAGAATAAGAACCACATGATCCTTTCATTAGATGCAGAGAAAGCATTTGACAAAATACAGCATCCTTTCTTGATAAAAACCCTCAAGAAAGTAGGGATACAAGGATCATACCTCAAGATCATAAAAGCCATATTTGAATGACCCAACGCTAATCTCATCCTCCATGGGGAAAAAACTGAGAGCTTTCTCTCTAAGGTCAGGAACATGACAGGGAAGTACACTCTCACCACTGTTATTCAACATAGTATTGGAAGTCTTAGCCTCAGCATCAGACAACAAAAGGAAATAAAAGGCATCCAGATTGGCAAGGAGAGTGTCACACTTTCACTCTTCACAGACCATATCATATTCTATGTGGAAAACCCAAAAGATTCCACCAAAAACTTGCCAGAACTGACCCATGAAATCAGCAAAGTTGCAAGATATAAAATCAATGCAAAGAAATCGGTTGCATTTCTATCCACCAATAATGAAACAACAGAAAGAGAAATTAAGGGAAAAATCCCATTTACAATTGCACCCAAAACCATGAAACATTTGGGAATAAACCTAACCAAAGAAGTGAAAAATCTATACACTGAAAACTGTAGAAAGCTTATGAGAGAAATTGAAGAAGACACAAAAAAATGGAAAAATATTCCATGCTTATGGATTGGAAGAACAAATATTGTTAAAATGTCAATACTACCCAAAGCAATATACATATTCAATGCAATCTCTATCAAAAAAACACCAGCATTCTTCAGAGCTGGAACAAACAATCCTAAAATGTGTATGGAACCAGAAAAGACCCCGAGGAGCCAAAACAATCCTGAAAAAGAAAACCAAAGCTGGAGGCATCACAATTCCGGATGTATTACAAAGCTGTAATCATCAAGACAGTATAGTACTGGCTCAAAAACAGACACTTAGACCAGTCAAACAGAATAGAGAACCCAGAAATGGACCCACAAATGTATGACCAACTAATCTTTGACAAGCAGGAACAAATATCCAATGGAATAAAGACAGTCTCTTTAGCACATGATGCTGGGAAGACTGGACAGCAACATGAAGAATGAACCTGGACCACTTTCTTACACCACACAGAAAAACAAACTCAAAATGGATGAAAGACCTAAACATAAGACAGGAAGCCATCAAAATCCTCAAGGAGAAAGCAGGCAAAAACCTCTTTGACCTTGGCTGCAGCAACTTCTTACTCAACACATCTCCAGAAGCAAGGGAAATAAAAGCAAAAATAAACTATTGGGAACTCATAAAAATAAAAAGCTTCTGCATGATGAAGGAAACAATCAGCAAAACTAAAAGGCAACCAAAAGAATGGGAGAAGATATTTGCAAATGACATATCAGATAAAGGGTTGGTATCCAAAATCTATAAAGAATTTATCAAACTCAATACTCAAAAAACAAATAATCTAGTGAAGAAATGGGCAAAAGACATGAATAGGCACTTTTCCAAAGAAGACATCCAGATGGCTATCAGACACATGAAAAAATGCCAACACCACTCATAATCAAGGAAATGTAATTTAAAAAAAAGGGGGGGGGAATACAAATCAAAACCACAATAAGATACCACCTCACACCTGTCAGAATGACTAAAATTAACAATGCAGGCAATGACAGATGTTGGCAAGGATGTAGAGAAAGAAGATCTCTTTTGCACTGCTAGTGGGAATGCGAACTGGCGTAGCCACTGTGGAAAACGGTATGAAGTTCCTCAAAAAATTAAAAATAGAACTACCCTACATCCCAACAATTGCACTACTAGGTATTTATTCAAAGGATACAGGTGTGCTGTTTCGAAGGGTCACATCCACCCCAATGTTTATAGCAGCACTATCAATAATGGCCATTGTTGGCTAAGAGAACAAGTGGGAAAGAGCCCATTGTGTGTTGTGTGTGTGTGTGTGTGTGTGTGTGTGTGTGTGTATATACACAAAATGGCGTATTACTTGACAGTCAAAAAGAATGAAATCCTGCCATGTGCAACAACGTGGATGGAAGTAGAGTGCATTATGCTAAGCAAAATTAGTCAGAGAAAGACAAATATCATATAATTTCACTCGTGTGGAATTTAAGATACAAAACAGATGAACATAAGGGAAGGGAAGAAAAATAATATAAAAACAAGGAGGGGGACAAAACATAAGAGACTCAAATATAGAGAATGAACTGAGGGTTGCTGGAGGGGTTGTGGGTGGGGGGAAGGGCTAAGTGGGCAAGGGGCATTAAGGAAGATACTTGTTGGGATGAGCACTAGGTGTTATACGTAGGGGATAAATCACAGGATTCTACTCTTATAATCATTATTGCATTACATGCTAACTAACTTGGATGTAAATTAAAAAAAATACATACATACTGCATGACATTAAAAAAAAAGAAGACAGAGAGCAATTCTAGATCAATAACTAAAAATTATCAGGAAATGAGGGGAAACACCTCAATAAGTAGGTGATGATCTTTTGACATCAAATTCAAAGCTGAAGATTTTTAGAGAAGGACTGATAAAGGTCCGGAAGTGGAAGTGAGGAGCAATAAGGACACATATTTTACCAGTTAGTCCACTGTTATGATGGCTGCTAAGGAAAAGCAATGAACACGGAGAAGGCTACAAAGAAACAATGTCCTCAGGAAGGCAGATTTCAGTCAGAGGAAGATGGTGGAGGGAGTGTGCAGGGAAGAGGTTGACAACAGAAGGAATTTTGCTAATAATAAAATTAGTTCCACAGGGAATAACACAGGGTCCCAGGCATTGTAGAGGAAAAGGCTAGAGACAGATGGAGCTATGGAAATTTTAGTGAGGGATGATATGAGAATCTTAAACTCCTTGTAGTGACCAGCATAAACAGCAGGAAGAGATGTAATGAAATTAGTTGTGGTACAATCAAATAATAATGTCCAGGCTGAAAGTGTTGGAAAGCAAGGTGGAGTGCGATGTCTAGCAATCTCTCTTAATCCTACAGATGAAAGTAGAGACACATAGGGAGGCTGATTTTACCCAAGCATAGAATTCATTCTTGATCCCACTCCAAGAAGGTCCATCTTACTATAAGTATACAAGGACACTGGGATTTACTGTTGACTCATATTAGCTATCTGTTAAATAAAAATACTTACCCTTACTGTTTGCAAAATACTCTGACATCTTCTATTCTATTTGGTTTTTTAATGTGGGCTATAACCCACTCATGTCACTTTACAACCCATTAATGGTTTGTAATGCATAGTCTGCAAAAATACTATATTAGGCAATTACTCATAACTTTACAATCTGTACAGAAACCTTCATGTTCTGAATCTTTAAAATATGTGTAAGCCCTCTTGAAATTGATGTGTGACCTTTACAGAGCTAACATGCAAGCAAAACACATGCATACACAGGAAAGTTATTTTTACCTTTTCATCTTTCATTTTCTTACTTGGTGGATTACTGTAAATACTCTTACCATTTGGATGGTAACTACTACCTTTTGCTATGCTATCATCCATAGATTTTCCACTGAATCTTCCCTCTCAAACCACACATGGCATAATTAAATAAATGGATACTTTTATTCATTCATTCCTTCATTCATTCCACAAACATTTGCTCAAGGTACTATGATGGAGAATGCTGGGATGGGAACCTAGTTTTATACAGAGGCCTGTTAGAGAAAGTAATGTTTAAACTGAGACTTGAAGGATGAAATAGAGGTACCCATATGAAGAATTGGGGATAAAGCATTCCAAGCAGTTAAAGGGACAGGTAAAGACATAAAAGGCTTGGGCCTATTAAAAGAATTAAAAGGAGGTTTCTATGGCTGCATCATGTAAAGTGAGGTAAGGAAGGCTAAAGGTTGTAGAGGTGAACAGTGGGTAAATAATACAATGCCTTTTGAACCACGGTGAGTTTTATTTAAAGTGCAACAAAAAACTATGTTTTAACAGCAGAGTTATATAATTCAATTTATGTTTTCAAAAGATCATTCTGGCTGCTATGTGGAGAATGTAAGGAAGAACTCAAGAAAAATGCTGGGAAAACAATGATGAAGCTATTGCATTGATCCAGGCATGAGATGCTAATGGCTTGGATTAGGCAGTGGAATAAAAATACTGAAATGTGACCACAGTTGAGGTATATTTTGGAGACAGATGTCATAGCACTTACCAAAGGATTAGGTGTTATTTGAAATGGGAAAAGACTGGATGCCCATATTTTTGTATTCATTAGTGGCTATACAGTGCTGCTATTTATTGGAGGGAAACTGATAGAGAAATGGCATGGGAAGAAAAACCAAGAGCCCCATTTTAAACATGTTAACTTAAAGATGCTAATAAGGTATGCAAGTACAAAAGTGAATTACCAATTTGGATAAATGAATTCACAACAGTATAACCTGGAAATATACATTCGGGAGCAATCAGAAAATTAATGGCATAGGAATATCAGAAATCATCTTGGGAAAAGAGTATACAGAAACTGAAAATATTGTTGGTAACAAAAGACTATGTTCAAATATTAGAACAGATAGCTTTAAGAACATTTTCAAAATAATTGTCTTTCTCTTCATAAACTACTGAAAATGCCATGTACAACTGATTCATATCCATAGGCTTCCCAGTAAATGAACAGATAAATGATACAGCTATATAAACTAATGCATTTTCGTGTTTTATTTCTGCCAAGGTTGTTGATTTACTCAGGCAGCACTTCTTTTTATTTTTTTAACCTATGTTTCAATTACAACAGCCATATAGCACCCACCAGGGGTCAGCAAACTATGCCTATGGGACAAATCTAGGTCATTGCCTCTTTGTATATGGCCTGTAAGTTAAGAATAATTTTTACTTTTTTAAATGGTTGAAAATTTTAACAAAGTATTTCGTAGTATGTGAAATTATATAAAATTAAAATTTCTGCATCCATAAAGATTTATTGGAACACAGTAGCGCTTCACATTTTCACATATGGCCTGTGGCTCCTTTCACACTATGACACAGAATTGAGTAGCTGCAAGGGAGACTATATTGCCCACAAAGCCTAAAAGATTTACAACCTGTTTCTGTATAGAAAAAGGCTGCTGACCCCTAAAACAGTACTTCAATAACTTAAACCTAAATCTATAAATACCTTGCTAATGTGAAATTCATGTAAATATCTTATTTAAATACTCAGAACATCTCCATATACCAAACGAACTCACATATAGATATTTACAAGCACAATGTCTACCAGAAGTCACTGACAAAGAACTGAACCAAAAATTGAAGATTCTATGTTTATGCCTAGATACTGAAATACCAAGTTAATAACTAGTATGAAAAGATTTGATAATTATTTCTACCTCAAACATCTAAAACTTTAGAGTTAATTCATTTCCTTTCCATCTGTCCCCACTTTCTCTGTCAAAGAAAAAGTGTATGAAATATTTAATACCTGAGGCTGCTGCTGGGTCCTTAAGAATAGCAACTACTGCCTTATAATGGCAACACTTTATGAAAATTCTTAAAATACAATTCATTCCATGCACTTCCCACTATCCAAGTAAACAATGATTCTCACCATTTAAATTTTCCAAATTTAAAAAATTTGCTATTATTATCTCTGTTCTATTATCAATATTTGGCATATATATATATACATTGTATGTGACTTCCTTCAGGTCAATAAGTAATTGTTTAGTACATTATTGTTCCAGGGTACTTAATGACACCCTATGAGGTTCGAGAAAAAAGTAAAGGCTCTCAAAAAGAATGCCAAACTAACTCCTATATAACAGTTAGAAATATGAAAAATATGCCATATACTGTTTTCAATTACATACCTAACTCATTCAAAACTACTGCTAGTTTATCATGAAAATGTTTTCACTTGAAAACCACTGTTTGCTGATTCTTTAAACTAAGTTACTATTTTACCAAAATCTACTTCTGTCATATGTAATAAAAACTAATAAAAACCATTTTTTAATACATCATTTAGTCAATTGTATAACTTCATAGTCTTTTATTTTAGGCAATTAAGAAACTCACACTGTCTTCCACATCTCCGGTCTTCCAGCCTTTTAACAGCATTTTAGACACAGGTATCTGAAGTTCATTTTCTAGAATCTGTTTAATCTCTCCTGTATAAATAAGAAAAGACTGAATATTACTAACAAAATAATGCAATCATCACTTGTCTATATCCAGGGCTAACTTTAATATTAAGCATATGGTGCACAGTCAGTGACATTTCTCTGATGAATAAATAAGAAAAATTTCCATAGTCCAAACTTCAAATCTTGATCAAATAAAATGTCCCTTTGAAGAACTTAGGCTTCAAGATTAATTCTGATAAAAGACTCTACAATTAATTAACTAGTTAATTAACTGCATATCTTTTAAAAGAAATAGTTATCAGTGATTGGGGGTAAATAATCTGTTTTAAACCAATCAATTGACAATACCACTAAATGCTCAGCATGTGGTAGGAATAGCAGGTAAAGTATAAAACTTGAGGTATTATAGAAGGAAAGCAGATTTTGGAATGAAGATTTGGATTAAAGTCTTATCTTGGAAAAAATAAAATATCCATTCTTAGGTTTTGCATCATAAAATGGGGAATAATATTGCTATTCTTAACTATTTCCAGGGCCCAAAGATAAAGAGATAACATCCACAAAAGCAACTGAAAAAATAAAGCTAATGTACATAATCTAGAAGAAAACTTAAATTGTTTTAAAGAGAAAGGCAACAGAATTTCAAAACAGAAAAAAAAATATGTTGGATAAATAGTCAGAGAAGGCTTTAATGAGAGAGAGAAAACTTAAACTCAGCCTGAAGGAGAGTTGGCTTATGAAAGAGAGCCAAACCAAAGGTTACTCTATTCAGTGAAGACAAAAGACTTAAAGATAAAAAGCAAAAATGAACATGATGCTAATGAAAAACAGTGAGGAATCAAAGTTTTCCCAGTGCCCCACAAATCATTTTTCAGGAATCAAGTCTACATGTAAATCAATCAGCTAATTTCTGGAACTATAGATTGTTGAATCAGAATGTACAAAGCTTACATGTATTTAACTTTTATTAGGTTGGTGCTAGTCTATACTTTTAGGTTCAATCCCATTTGTAATAAGTGAATGAATACTGAAAGAACTGATTATGTCATATATTAAAAGAGGAAAAATAATTCCATGCTGATAAAGGAAAAAATGGTGGCTGGTGGGGGGTGGGGAGAGGAAGCTTATGCTACCCAAGTACTATAGAAACAGTTGCCAAAGTAAGCAATGCTACAATCAAAAACTTCATGGCCTTCGTGACATGGTTTTACTTCCCCAGAGAAAATTCCTATCTGGGCACTTCTGATTAGTGATTAAACATCACAATATATTTTACAAGCACAAACTTTATCAACCTTGGCCTTCAAAAACATCACTGCTGACAAAATATTGTTGTGTTTATGGAAATAGTAGAAAAATGAGCCATACTTTTTATATCAAATACATATAAACATTGTATTTTCGCTTGTGGTTAAGGTTGGTATTTCTAGAACAGTACTTGTCTGGAACTGGGCTTGTGCTCTTATAAGTCTGCCCAGTGCTTTCCTCTTAGAAACCGATCTTCACCTGACACCTTCCACTTAGACTCTTGGAGACACTCTTAGCATTCATAGCCTAAAAGAAGTTTCTTAAAGGAAAAACAAAAAGATTTTAAGTTGAAGACCCAGTTACTCTTTGCAGCATGCTTAAGTAACATATAAATAATTCCTGGTAGAAAGGAACAGAAAACAAAACCAGAATCTTGACAACAAACTTGAGTTCCTCATATTTTAAAAATTTATTCTCTGTTGGTCTCAATTTCTTCTGTGACATGGGGATAATTATACTATCAACCCTTCATTGGGGTCAAATCACGTAAAGGCATGGGAAATGTTTTGTATCAGTATGTACCCAATATACACAAGGGACTATAAAAATGTTAGTTATTTTGATTGTATTAACTAAGGTAATACACACATAAATGTTTAGCATAGTGCCTGGCCAGTATAGGTTGTCAATAGACAGTAGTTACTGTTTCAGGGATATCTGAAATAATTCAGGTCAATGAAGCACTAGAATGCAGCAAGTTTCAGAGGCAGTATTCATATATGGGTCTATCCATATATGGGTCTATCCATATATATGGGTCTATCCATATCTGATACCAAAGATCTTAACACAACATAGCACTGACACTATAGCACCCTGGTATGTTACCTGAAAAATGTGAAGATAATATAGATGTCATCAAGAACAGTCCACTGAATTTGCAAACTGATAGGAGTTACTACCCAAAATATATAAAGAGCTCACAATACAACAGCAACACACACAATTAAAAATGGGCCATGGTCCTGAATAGATATTTTTCTAAAAAAGATATACAAATGGTCTATAGGTACACAAAAAGGTGCTCAAGATCACAAATTATTAGGGAAACACAAGTCAAAACCACAGTGAGATATCACCTCATGTCTATTAGAATGGCTGTTATCAAATGCCAGCAAAAATGTGGAGAAAAGGACACCGTTGGTGGGACTATAAATTAGTACAACCACTATAGAAAACAGCATGGAGGGTCCTCAAAAAATTAAAAATAGAACTATCATATGATCCAACAATATATCCAAAGGAAATAAAAACACTATGTCAAAGAGATATCTGCACCCTTATGTTCATAGCAGCATTATCTACAATGCTTCCAAAATATAGAATATCTTCCATATGGAATATCCAGTATCTTCCAAAATATGGAAGCAACCTAAGTGTCCACTGACGGATCAATGGATAAAGAGGTTGTTATGCATATATACATTTCATTATTATTCAATCATTAAAAAAAGGAAGGAAATTCTGCCATTTTTGACAACATGGGACCTTGAAGGCATTATGCTAAGTCAAAGAAGTCAGACATAGAAAGACTAATAATACTGTATAACTCAACTACATGGGGAATCCAAAAAAAAAGAAAAAGAAAAGAAAAGAAACTCAAAGGAAAAAGACCAGATTACAGTAACCAGAAGTAGGGAGTTGGGGAATGGGACAAAGGTGGTCAATGGTAGAACTTCCAGTTATTATACAAATAAGTACTAGGGATGTAATATATAACATGATGACTATAGTTAACATTACTGTATGCTACATTTTAAAGTTGTTAAGAGAGTAAATCCTACGAATTACTATCACAGAGAGAAAAAGCTTTTTTTTTTTGTATTTACATGAGATGATGGATATTAACTAAACTCATAATGGTAATCATTTTGCAATATATGTAAGTCATTATGATGTACACCTTAAACTTATACAGTGTTGCTTATCAATTATATCTCAATAAAACTAGAAAAAGTTTTTTTTTAAAAAGCCATTGAATTCAATAGCATACTTTTCAAAACCCCAACTTAGATTATGATTTACATATAATAAAACTCACTCATGAGTTTTGATAAATATATACACCAATGCAACCACTGCCACAATTAAGATAAAGAACATTTCCTATATCACAAAAAGGTACTCATACCTCTTTGAAACAAAAACCTAACCCTACCCAACCATGGATCTTCTTCCTTCTTACTCTAAAGATGAGTTTTGTCTGTTATCTTTTATGTCTGGGTTCTTTTGCTCTGCATAATGTTTTTGATCTTCACCTATATTTCTGTGTGTACCAATAAAGTTCTTTTTCATTGTTTAGTAGTATTCTATTATATTGTAAGATAGGCAGCTTCTGAAATGGCTTTCAATGCTCTCCACCTCATGGTATTCATGTCCTTTGTAATTCCCTCCCTGTGAGCATGGGCTGTACCAAGTTACTTCTAATGAAGACAATATAATAATGGTGATGGGATGTGGACTTCTGAGATAGGTTACAAGACTACAGTTTCCATCTTCTTAAAATTTTTTTTTTCAACGTTTATTTATTTTTTTGGGACAGAGAGAGACAGAGCATGAACGGGGGAGGGGCAGAGAGAGAGGGAGACACAGAATCAGAAACAGGCTCCAGGCTCTGAGCCATCAGCCCAGAGCCCGACGCGGGGCTCGAACTCACGGACCGCAAGATCGTGACCTGGCTGAAGTCGGACGCTTAACCAACTGAGCCACCCAGGCGCCCCAACAGTTTCCATCTTCTTAGCACACTCTCTCTTGACCTTTACTCGTTCACTCTGATGAAACCAACTGTCTTGTTTTGAATTGGTATATGGAGAGACAAACATAATAAGGAAGGGAGAGAAGCCTCCAACCAAGAGTGAGTGAAGAGCTGAGTCTCTCAGTTCAACAGCCCACATGGAAATAAATCCTGTCAGCAACCACATTAGTAATCTCAAAAGTGTATACACTTCCCTAATTGAGCCTTGAGGTAACATACTAATTGCAGCCTTTGTTATACAGCAGCAAAGAAAATACATATGGACAGAGCACAATGTTTATACATTCACCAGCTGATGACCATCTGGGTTGTTTCTGTTTTTTTTCCCTACTGCAAAAAAAAAAAAAGCTACTATGAACTTATTGTGAAAACTCTTTTGTAAATATGTGTTGATTTTTCTTGAATAAATACCTAAGAATGGAATTGTTAGATTGTATGATCAACTTTATAAAAAACTGCCAAACTTTTCCAAAGTGATTATACCATCATGCACTCCACCAAAGTTCCCGTTGCCACATATCACTATGAATAAGAACTTTCTTTTTGTATTTTAGCCTTTCCAGTGGGCGTGGTTTTGAACTGTGGCTTTAATTTATATTCCCTGAAGATTAATAATAACAAAACTGAACACCTTTTTGTGTGCTTACTGGCTATTTGCATGTCTTCTACAAAGCGCTGAATAGATGTTTTACGAGTGGACCCTGCATTGTTCTTGATCTTAGGAGTCAAGAATTTAGCCTTTAATTATGAAGTATTACATTAGTTATATGTTCTTCATCAATGTGCTTTATGAGGTTGACAAAGTTTCTTTCTATTCTTACTAGTAGTGAGTTTAGTTGTTTTGTTTTTTTAACAACATGAATGGGTATTAAATGCTTTTTCCTCCACCTACTGTAATGATCAGATAAATTTTCTCATTTATTGTTCTAATATGGTGGATTACAAGAATAAATTGTAAGTTGTTAAATAAGATTTGCTTTCCTGGATAAACTTACTTGACCATGAGGTATATTATATATGTATGTGTATATTTTATTACATTTTACTGAATTCAACTTGCAAATACTTTGTAAAGGATTTCTCCCTCTATAATTGTGAGAAATATTGGTCTGTAGCTTTCTTTTACAATAATGCCTTTGTCTGGTTTTGGTATTAGAATAATGCTGATTTCACAAAATGAATTAGAAAATATTTCATCCTTGATTTATGAATGATTGCTAGTATTTCTTCCTTAAATATTAGATAGACTTTACCAGTGAAGCCATCTAATACCGGATTTGCTTTGTGGGAAGATTCTGATTGTCAATTCAATTTAAATAACTGATGTACATCTATTCAGATTTTATAATATTCTTCTGTCAGCTATAATTTGTACCTTTAATATAATTTTTATAGCTTCTTAAAGTCTGCCAAACATTAATTTCCTGGCATAAATTTGTTCTTCATGTTGCCTTACAACCTATTTAATGTCTACAGGTTCCTTTCATTTCCAATATGAATAACTTTGTGGGTCTTTTGTTCTTATTCGCAGTATCAAGTAAATTATCAATTTTATTCATCGCTCAAAAAACAGCTTGAAGTTTTATTTTTTGTTCATTCTTCTTCTATTTTCTGCTTTGTTAATTCCTGTGTGTATCCACATATATAATTTGCTTCCTTCTATACTTACTTTGGATTTTATTTGCTCTTTAAAAAAAAAATTTAACAGCTTTATTATGATTGACATAAAATAAACTGCATATATTTAAAATCTACAATCTCACAAGTTGTGACAAATATATTCAAAAAGTAAAACTACCATCATAATCAAGATTGTAAATTTATCCATCACCCCTGCAAAGTTTTCTTATGCCACTTGGTAATTCGTCTACACTATCCTAACTTCATCCCCAGAGAATTGAGGATTTTGATTTCTGTAACAAAGGTTTATTGAGAATTATCTAGAATTTTACATAAATGAAATTGCAGAATATATACTTTTGAAATCTGGCTTCTTTCAGTCAAAGTAGTCTGAGCTTCTCTCACGTTGTTGTGTGTAACAATAGTGCATTTCTTTTATTACTAAGCATAGGTATACCACAATGTTTACCCATCCACTGGCTTACGAGCATATGAGGTTTTCTACAGTTTGGTGCTTTTAGAAATAAATTGCCATGAACAATAATGTACATGTCTTGAAGGACATATGCTTTTTTTTCTCTTGGGTAAATACCTGAATGAAGAATGGTCAGTATATTTTTAAGTTTGTAGGAAACTGCCAAACTCCTTTCCAAATTGGTTTGTAATATGATGCCCTCAAATTTATTAATCTTTTCTTCTTCAATGTCTAATCTGTTAATCCCATCTGGTAAATTTTTCATCTCAGACATCATGGTCTTCATCTCCAGATACTCAATTTGGATCATTTTTAACATTTCCAATGACTTATGATTTGAAATCTTTCGTATCTTTTTATTTTTATAATTACAATAGACATTTAAAGTAATACATTTGTAGCTCAAATGGTTCTAAATGTATGCTTCATGTTTATCCAACTTCTTAAAAAATATTTGTAAGACAAATATTAGTCGGGTGGCTTAGTTGGGTGAGCGTGTGACTTCGGTTCAGGTCATGATCTCATGGTTCACGGGTTCGAGCCCTGTGTCAGTGTCTGTGCTGACAACTCAGAGCCTGGAGCCTGCATTGGATTCTGTGTCTTCATCTCTCTCTGCCCCCACTCCTCCCCGTCCCCGCCCCCAACTAATGCTCTGTATCTCTCTCAAAAATAAATAAACATTTAAAAATTATATTTGGAAGACAGTTACAACCACAGATATCAACTCCATGATTATTTCCTTGCCCATTCTTCTCTCTCTTTTCTTTCCCAAATAACTCATTTCAGATATGGTTCAAGGTAGAATTTATACTCTTCACATTTTGTCCAATGCTCTTTAGGCACGATCTGCTGCTTCATGGTCAGATCCAATGCTCTCTTAATGTGAAACATCCTGTTGTTGTAAAAGTTCTCAGGAAGCCTTCTTATGGTCTCTTTCATATCATCACTCCCATATATTATGTCATCTTGCATTAGCCCCAGTTTATTGAACGCTGCCACAGGCTTGATGCTGCAATCACAGGCCTGCTGACAATTTTGAATTTTGTGGATTTTACCTTAATGGGTGCTGAATATTTTTTGTTCCTATAAATATTCTTAGGCTTTATCTAGGATGCAGATAAGTTACTTAGAAACAGCTCTTGGGTCTTGATATTAAGATGTCAGTAGGTTTCATGTGAACAGTATATAATCTAAAGTTAATTATTCCCCATTACTGAGGCAAAAACCTTGAAGCCTTGAATACTCTATCCAAGCCTCGTAAATTATGAGATTTTCCAATATAGCTTGTGAGCAGACACTATTCCTGATAGTACTCCTTCTAAGCCTTTTGGGTGGTTTATTTAGCTGTTTTAGGACTGGATGTAAATCCTGTTTCTGTAAGTAGAAGGAGGGGAGAGAACACTTCTTGGTGCAAATGAAACTAGTGGAACACTATTTCTTAGTTGAAATTGGTCATTGTTTTTAGAACTCTTTTGTAATTAAGCAATTGAACCATAAATTTCCCTCTCAATATCACTTTGTCAGCATCTAACAATTGTTGACACGCCATTTTTCCATATTAATTTAGTTCAAAATATTTTCTAATTTCCTTTGTGATTCTTTCTTTGACCCATGATTTAAAAATATGTTGTTTACCTTCCAAATATATCAGGATTTTCTAGACTTTTTATTTCTATTTTCATTCCACTGTTTTCGGAAACACAGTTCACATGGTCTTTAAACTTTCAGTGATTTGTTTTATGGCTAAGTATATTTTCTGCCTTAATGAATGTACCAACTGCACATGAAAGAATATGTATTCTGCTATAATTATGAGGAATTTACACACTTCAAATAGGTCAAACTGGTTGATATGTTGTTCATATTTGCTGTCTGTTGTTCTGAACATTAGTATGAGAAAGCACTGCTATCATCTCCAACTATGAATGTGGACTTGTCCATTTCTCATTTCAGTTCTATCAGGTTTTGTTTCATATGCTTTCAAACTCTGTTATTAGACATGTCCACATTTATGATATTTTGGTCTGTGTGATGAGTTCCCATTTTCATCATGAAATGTCTCCATTTGGCCCTCATAATATTTCTTGCCCAGAAGTCTACTTCATTTAATATTAATTTAGTAACAATATTATTAATAACATAATACTGATTACTGTTTTTACATATATATATTGTTTTCATATATATATACTGTTTTCATATATTTATATTTCATATTTATATTCATATTTATACTGTTTTCATATATATATTTCAATATTATGCTTTATATTTAAAGTGGGTTTTGGGGTACGTGGGTGGCTCAATCAGTTAAGCATCTGACTTTTGATTTCAGCTCAAGTACTGATTTTGCAGTCATGAGACAGAGCCATACATCAGGCTCCAAGCTGAGCCTGGAGCATGCTTGGGATTCTCTATCTCTCCTTTTCAAAATAAATGAATAAAAACTTTAAAAAATATATGAAGTGGTTTACTTGTACATATATCATTGTATATGATTTTTTTTTTTTTATCCAGTCTCACACTCTCTACCTTCTAATAAGAATGTAAGCTAATTTAGGGGCGCCTGGGTGGCGCAGTCGGTTAAGCGTCCGACTTCAACCAGGTCACGATCTTGCGGTCCGGGAGTTCGAGCCCCGCGTCAGGCTCTGGGCTGATGGCTCAGAGCCTGGAGCCTGTTTCTGATTCTGTGTCTCCCTCTCTCTCTCTGCCCCTCCCCCGTTCATGCTCTGTCTCTGTCCCAAAAATAAATAAACGTTGAAAAAAAAATTTAAAAAAAAAAAAGAATGTAAGCTAATTTATATTAATTGTAATTACTATACAGTCTTGTTTTCTATTCATCCTATTTTTTATCATCTATTTCTATCTTCATTTGAATTTATTATTTTTAGATATTCCATTCTATTTTAACCCTTGGCTTGATAACTATTATCTGTATTTCATTGTTTTAGTGATTGCTCTAGGGTTTATAATATGCATTTTTAATTTAATACAGTCTGCCTTCAAATAACATAGGACTTGTCTTACAACAGTACACTTATATTTCCACATGCCTTTACTTCTACATAATTCATAAACCCCACAATATATTTTTAATCATTTAAAAAAATTAAAAATTAAAAAATTTTCGTATGTACCCACATATTTACAATTTCTGGTGTTCTTCATGTATTTGTATTAATCTAATTTTGTTATAATTTTCTTTCAGCCTAAGGAACTTCCATTAACATTTCTTGCAGCGTTTGTTTGTGAAAAATATATTTATTTTGTCTTCATTTTAGAAAGATATTTTTGTTGGATGTAGTATTCTAAGTTAACATTTTATTCCTTCAACACTTAAAAATATCTCTGATTGTCTCCTGGCTTGCATTGCTTCTGATAATAAGTCTGTAGTCATTATTTTTAAATCTCTTTCCTATATACAATGTGTCTTTTTTTCCTCACCTCTGATTAATATTTTTTGCAGTTTTATGCTTTTATTAACACAAATATGATGTGCACAAAAGCCGCCTATTCATTTTCTTCACTGTGCAGCCTGGCATTGGGATTGGTGACTCTGATAGACAGCTGGGCTACTCTTCCCAAAATGGCTTTGCAGTTCTTGGAGGAGACATTATGAGCAATCTCTGCACAGTAAGATTTGTTGCACATCAGCAGCACTTCAAGCTCCTTGACGTTGTGGATTAGGAATTTCCAGAAGCTGCTGGGCAGCATGTGTTTTGTTTTCTTGTTGCTCTCGTAACCATTGCAGGGCATCAAGACTAGCCCTTGAATCTTGTGCACCCCTATTGTCAATGCCTCTAGGTTTCCACCAGTTGCACTTAACTTTGACAGACCAGTCTGACTGTTGCTGGATGAACTTCTTGTACTACTGATTTTCAGCAATTTTATTATGATCTGTCTTGATATGGTTTCCTGTGAGTTACTCCTACTTGGAGTTACTAAGTTTCTTACAACTGTCTGTAAGTTTACATTTTTCATTAAATTTGAGTAGTTTTGTGTTATTATTCTTTTAACATTTTTCCCTTTCTACTAGTCCCTCTAGTTCAGGAACTCTAATCATACATACATTAGACCACTCAATTTGTCCCCACTCAGGCTGCATTCTACCACCTCACTCCTGTAGTTTTGCTGTGTGTACTTCATTTTGCATTGCTTTTATTGTTATGTCTTCAAATTAATTGATCTTTTCTTCAACAGCATCTACCTCTTAATTCTTTTGAGTAAATTCTTTCTTAGTAGATCTTATACTTTAGAATCTCCATTTAGTCAATTTTCAGTATTTTTCATTTCTTTCCTCATTGCATTCTTGATTTCCTTTAAACTCTTAAGAATAGTTAAAACAGCTGTTTTAAAATCTTCATCTGTTAATTCTATTATTTTTGCCATTTAAGGATTTTTATTTTCAAATTTTTCTCCAAGTTATGAGTCATACTTGGATACTTCTCATGTCTACTATTTTTGACTAAATGCCATTCATTATGAAAATTACATTAATGAGCATCTACATTTACTGGTTTGCCTTTAAAGAGCGTGGAAGTTTATTCTGACAGGCCCTTAATTTTCATGCATATCAGACTGATCCTCTTTAGACTCCTTCACAACACTTTTTAGGGTGGATCTAAAGCAGCGATTCTCAAAAGTATAGTTCACAGATGCCTAGGACTGCTTGAGAATGATTGTACAAAAGTAATGCTAAGGAATATTCCTGCTACTTTATCACAAATCGAAGTAGTGGTGTTAAGCTGAACTACTAGTCCTTATATCCTTAACCACCAAATACTTGCATTAAAAAAAAAGCCATGAAGTAACAAAAATGGTTACCTTTATTAAATCTCAGTGCATTTAATATTATGTGTGATGAAACTGGAAGTACCCATAAAGCACTTCTGTTACATATTAAAGTACAATCATTGTTCTGAGGAAAAGGACTTGTTTATAATGTGAGATGAACTGTGTTTCTCACAGAACACTATTTTTACTTGAATAAATGATATTGCTTTATGTTATTCAGACTTGACATTTTCTTAAAAAGGAACAAAGTAAGCCTGTCAACCCAAGGGAAAAATCTGACATTTTTTGGTCAATGATAAAATTTGAGGCTTCAAACTAAATCCCAAATTTTTAAAAACTTTGTATATGTTATTATGAGCTTGATAACTTTCCCATACTTAAAATACTTTTCTGTGAGATTAGTGATGGTATTAACAAATTATTGGGGCACCTGGGTTGCTCAGTTGGTTAAGCAACCAACTCTTACTCATCTCAGGTCATAATCTCAGTTTGTGAGTTCTAACCCCGCACCAGGCTCCATGCCGACAGTGTGGATGGAGCCTGCTTGAGATTCTCTCCCTCTCTCTCTCTGTGCCCCTCTCGTGCATACTCACTTTCTCTCCCAAAATAAATAAACTTTAAAAAAAAAAAAGTGATTTACTGATATCATATAATGCAATTTGTCAATATTTCATTTATCTATATAACTAAGTGAACCAGTATTTTCCAAATGACTATTTCATGGTATTAGAAAATCATGCAGTAAGGGGTGCCTGGGTGGCGCAGTCGGTTAAGCGTCCGACTTCAGCCAGGTCACGATCTCGCGGTCCGTGAGTTCAAGCCCCGCGTCAGGCTCTGGGCTGATGGCTCAGAGCCTGGAGCCTGTTTCCGATTCTGTGTCTCCCTCTCTCTCTGCCCCTCCCCCATTCATGCTCTGTCTCTCTCTGTCCCCCAAAAAATAAATAAAAGTTGAAAAAAAAAACTTTAAAAAAAAAAGAAAAAAAAATCATGCAGTGAAAGTAAAGATATTCCAGTGAATTTTCATATAACAGAATACCACAATTTCGCTGATGTGGTTTCAGATTTTACATTGCAACTAGCCTTTAAGAAATGATCATTTACCTGTTTTGGTTGTAGTATCAAATGAGAATATCAAATAAAACTATAAGAATATAGGGAAGAGTTAAGATGGCAGAGTAGTAAGGGGATCCTAGGCTTGTCTTGTACCTGAAACACAGCTAGATCAACATCAAACCATTTTGTTCTTTTTTTTTTTTTTTAAATTTTTTTTTCAACGCTTTATTTATTTTTGGGACAGAGAGAGACAGAGCATGAACGGGGGAGGAGCAGAGAGAGAGGGAGACACAGAATCGGAAACAGGCTCCAGGCTCTGAGCCATCAGCCCAGAGCCCGACGCGGGGCTCGAACTCACGGACCGCGAGATTGCGACCTGGCTGAAGTCGGACGCTTAACCGACTGCGCCACCCAGGCGCCCCAACATCAAACCATTTTGAACAACTAGGAAATTGATCTGAGGACTAACAGAACAATCTGCATAATTTGAGGGAAAGAATGCGGCAGGTACACCTGTCTGCAGAGGTGAACTGGGGGAGAGAAGAGCCATAGAATGAAAGAGAGGAGGGATCCATTTTTTCAAAGAAGAGAAAGAGGGGGAGACTGAGCAGAGCCTCCTTTCGCACAACAAAAACACTCCCCCTCAAAGTACCAAGAGAAAAAGAGTGAAAACATGTGCAGGGGACTGCACAAGAAAACTGTTCCCCAAAATAACTGATGGAGGCGGGGAGAAGCAGAGGGTTTCAATACTGCCAGTTGTTTATAAACAGCAGAACAAAGAGTCTGGTTTCCGAGGCTAGCGCCTAGTAGCACTCTGGCAAGAAAGCAGGGAGGAGGACCGGGAGTGGGCAGCACAGACTAAGGATCCCCTGGGTCTGGCAGGGAGAAGTGGTTACCCTGCTTGGAGCGCACATGGTAGAGGCAATACAGATCTCCACAGGCAAGACCCGGTAGGTGCCACAGAGCTACCCACTCACCTATAATAGAAACAAAGGCGCCGGCTGTGTGTTGGGATTTACCTTAAATTCTGAGCCACTGCTGCTACATGGTCATGCAAACATTTTCTGGGACAAGCCAGTACCAGCCACAGTGAAGCGAGACCCTTCCCCAGAGGATCACCACAGGCTGAGCCATAGGGGTCTCTGAAGTGTTGGGTTGTGAAACACAGTTGCCTCTGGAGATAAAACTCTGGAGAGAGGTGCTGCCTGGCAGGCAGACAGCTCAAACATGGATGGGGGAAGGCAGGGAGCTGACGGAACTAGAGACACAGGAGGGGTGAATGATCACTAGTCTATGAGTCCAGAAACTTCCCTATTGGGGAGACTAAGAGAACAGGGTGAAGCCACTTTCACCATTAGCACAACACTGATCAACCCCAGTGAGCTAACCAGAGCCACCAAGTGGAGAATGGAGCAGTTACACTAAGCCCTGCTCCTAGCACTCCACTAGGGCAAGTAAACCTGAGAATCAGAGCAGAAGACCTCCCCCAGAAGACCAGCACAAATCCCTTCCAGGCACTTAGTCTACTGATCATAAAGTGCTGCAAGTTTCAGCTCTAGGGAAAACCTGATTCATTTAGGGTTTTGTGTTTTTTTTTTTATGTTCATTCGTTCTTTGTTGTTGTTTTTTTTTTTCCTTCAATTTTGCTTGTTTTTTTCTTGGATACAGAAAGAGAACTTATTTACTTATTTATTTACTTAAATTTTTTTTTCTTTTCTCTTGTCTGTTTTATCTATCAAGCTACCCTTAACAAGCAAACCAAAACACACCTAGGATCTAGCTTCCTTTAGTTGATTTTTTCTAATTTTTTAAACTTTTATTTCATTTTGTTACATTTTTCCTTCCTCCAAAATGACACAATGGATGAATTCACCTCAAAAAAGAAAGAAAGAAAGAAAGAAAGAAAGAAAGAAAGAAAGAAAGAAA
>NW_024412388.1:40707846-40749633 GCF_014898765.1 Herpailurus yagouaroundi
AAAGAAAGAAAGAAAGAAAGAAAGAAAGAAAGAAAGAAAGAAAGAAAGAAAGAAACCACAAGAAATGACGGCTAGGGATTTAATCAATACAGATATAACTAAGAGTCTGAACTGGAATTTAAAACAATGATTATAAGGATACTAACTGGGCTTAAAAAAAAAAAGCATAGAAGACACCAGAGAATTCTTTTCTGCAAAGATAAAAGAACTAAAATCTAGTCAGGCCGAAATAAAAAAAGCTGTAAGTGAGATGCAAACCCAAATGGAGGTCACAAAAATCTCCATATTGGATGAGGCAGAGGAGCAAATTAGGGACATAAAAGATAAAATTATAGAAAATAATGAAGCTGAAAAGAAGAGGGAAATAAAATAGATCACAAAGGTAAATTCAGGGACCTCAGCAACTTATTAAAATGTTATAACATTTGTATGATAGGAATCCCCAGAAGATGAAGAAACAGAAAAGGGGGCAGAAAGCTTATGTGAACAAATTATAGCTGAAAACTTCCCTAATCTGAGGAAAGACACAGAGATCAAAATCCAAAAAGCAGAGAGAACTCTCATTAAATTCAACAAAAGCTGGCCATTGCCAAGACACATCACTGTCAAATTCACAAAATACACCAACAAGGAAAGAATCTTGAAAGCACTAAGGAAAAAAACTCCTTACTATAAGGGAAGACAAATCAGGTTTGCAGCAGATCTGTCCATAGAAAATTGGCAGGCCAGAAATGAGTGGCAGGATATATTCACCATGTTAAATTGGAAAAATATGCAGCCAAGAATAGTCTATCCAACAACGCTGTCATTCAGAATAGAAGGACAAAGAGTTTCACAGAAAAACAAAAACTAAAGCAGTCTGTGACTACTAACCCAGCCCTGCAAGAAATTTTAAGGGGGACACTTTGAGTGGGAAAAAAAACAAAAACAAAAAAACAAGAAAACAAAAACCATGACCAAAAGCAGAAAAACTAGAAAGGACCAGAGAGCATCACCAGAAACACCAACTCTATATGTAACACAATGGCACTAAATTCATAACTTTCAATAATCACTCTGAATATAAATGAACTAAGTGCTCCAATCAAAAGATGTAGGGTATCAGAATGGATTTAAAAAAAAATAACAAGAGGGGTGCCTGGGTGGCTCAGTTGGTTAAGCGTCCGACTTCAGATCAGGTCACAATCTCGCGGTCCGTGGATTCGAGCCCCGCATCGGGCTCTGGGCTGATGGCTCGGAGCCTGGAGCCTGCTTCCGATTCTGTGTCTCCCTCTCTCTCTGCCCCTCCCCCGTTCATGCTCTGTCTCTCTCTGTCTCAAAAATAAATAAACGTTAAAAAAAATTAAAAAAAAAATAACAAGATCCATCTATAAGCTGCCTAGGAGAGACTCATTTTAGACCTAAAGACAGCTGCAGATTGAATGGACATCAAAAGAAAACCAGAGTAGCCATACTTAGACAAACTAGATTTTAAAACAAAGACTGTAACAAAAGATGAATACAGACATTATATCACAATTAAGGTGTTAGAATCAAGACGATTCTAACAATTATGAATATTTATGGCCCCAACTTGGAAGAACCCAAATGTATAAATGAATTAATAACAAACATAAAGAAACTCATTGATAATATCATAATAGGAGGGGACTTTAACATCCCACTTACAACAATGGACAGATCATCTAAGCAGAAAACCCTCAATAAGGAAACAATGGTGTTGAATGACACACTGGACTGGAAAGATTTAACATATATTCAGAACATTCAATTCTAAAGCAGCAGAATACATATTCTTTTCAAGTGCACATAGAACATTCTCCAGAATAGATCATCTACTGGCTCACAAATCAGTCCTCAGCTAGTACTAAAAGATCAATTATCATACCATGCATGTTTTCAGATCACAATGCTATAAAACTTCAAGTCAACCACAAGAAAAAATTTGGAAAGCCCTCAAATACATGGAGGTCAAAGAATAGCCTACTAAAGAATGAATGGATTAAGCAGGAAATTAAAGAAGAAATTAAAAAATAAATGGAAGCAAATGAAAATGAAAACACAATAGTCCAGACCTTTGGGGTGCAGCAAAGGCAGTGCTGAGAAGGAAGTATATTGCAATTCAGGCCTATTTCAAGAAACAAGAAAGGTCCCAAATACTCAATCTAACCTTATACTAAAGGAGCTAATAAAGTAACAGCAAATAAACCCTAAAGCCAGCAGAAAAAGGGAAATTATAGAGCAGATATAAACAATTTAGAAACAAAACTAATAGCTGGTTCTTTCAAAGAATTAACAAACCCCTAGTCACCCTTATCATAAAGAGATCACAACCAATACCAGAGAAATACAATTGTAAGACAATACTATGAAAAATTATATGCCAACAAACTGGGCAATTTGGAAGAAATGGACAAATTCCTAGAAACTCACACTACCAAAACTGAAACAGGAAGAAATAGAAAATTTAAACAGGTCCATAACCGGCAAAGAAATTGAATCAGTAATCAAAAATCACCCAGCAAACAAGAGTCCTGGGCCAGACGGTTTCTACCAGGGGAATTCTACCAGACATTTAAAGAGTTAATACCTATTCTTCCCAAACTGTTCCAAAAAATAGAAACAGAAGGAAAACTTCAAAACTCATTCTACAAAGCCAGCATTACCCTGATTCCAATATCAGGCAAAGACCCCACTAAAAAGGAGAATTACAAACCAACATCCCTAATGAACATGGATGCAAATATTCTCAATAAAATACTAGCAAATTTAATTCAACAAAATACTAGCAAACTGAATTCAACAGTACATTAAAAGAACTATCCATCATGATCAAATGGGATTTATTCCTGGGATGTAGAGCTGGTTCAATATTCACAAATCATTCAATGTGATACACATTAATAAAAGAAAGGATAAGAACCATATGATCCTGTCCACAGATGCAGAAAAAGCATTTGACAAAACACAGCATCCATTTTTGATAAAAACCCTCAACAAAGTAGGGATAGATGGAATATACTTCAACATCACAAAGGCAATATATGAAAGACCCATAGCTAATTATCATCCCCAATGGGGAAAAACTGAGAACCTTTCCCCTACAGTCTGGAACAAGACAAGGATGTCCGCTCTCACCCCTGGTGTTCAACACAATCTGAAAGTCCTAGGCTCAGCAATCAGACAACAAAATAAATAAAGGGTATATAAATTAGCAAGGAAGAAGTCAAGCTTTATTTGCAAATGGCATGATACCATGTGTAGAAAACCTGAAAGACTCCACAAAAAATTGCCAGAACTAATACAGGAGTTCAAAGTCATAGGATATAAAATCATTGTGCAGAAATCTGTTTTATTTCTATACACCCATAACGAAGTAGCAGAGAAAGAAATTATCCCATTTGCAATTGCACCAAAAACAGCAAGATACCTAGAAATAAATATAACTGAAGAGATAAAAGATCTGTACTCTGAAAAGTATAGAACACTTATGAAAGAAATTGAAGAGGACACAAAGAAATGGAAAAGCATTCCATTCTCATGGACTGGAAGAACAAACATTGTTAAAATGTCTATACTAATATAGAAAATATCCCTCTGGAGACTCTACTAACTGTATGTTCAACAGAGTCTCTTTCCTCTGGCAGGAAGGAATTTAATAGTCTCCTAACCCCAGGAATTGTTCAACTCAGCCTGTGATATTCAGATTACTATTCAGCCAAAGATTTGAGGGCAGCACAATCCAGATTTCTGGAGTTTTCTCTACATAGCTCTCTTTTCTCTAGTATTCTGCCCAAAACATTCCAGTCATCTCAGCACCATGGATCTCCCAGCTCTTCTTTTCATGTCAACAAGACTGTCAGGTTCTGCTTGGGTTCCCTTTCTGTAAATAATGGTCTAGGAAACTTCTCCAAGGCAGAAATCAGAGGGAACTATAGAGCTCACCTTATTTGTTTCCCTTTTCTC
Source organism: Herpailurus yagouaroundi (assembly GCF_014898765.1). Lineage (NCBI taxonomy): Eukaryota > Metazoa > Chordata > Mammalia > Carnivora > Felidae > Herpailurus > Herpailurus yagouaroundi. The sequence goes on from NW_024412388.1 coordinate 40,711,813, forward strand.
AGCGATCATAGACCTATTACGTTGCCTGTTGTCCAATACCTAAAGACAGTTATTTCATATATTTTGTCCAGTTTTATAGGTGCTTTCAGCAGGCCCACACCAATTATTCCTCTAGGGGCAAAAATAGAAATTCTTGTAATTTTTATTTCTTGAAGTTATTGCCAACAAAAATCCCAATGTTTTCCGAAGTTTGAAACAGTTTCAAAAAAACTAACCAATCAGGGGCACCTGGGTGGCTCAGTTGGTTAAGTGTCCGACTCTTAATCTGAGCTCAGGTCATATCATGATCTCATGGTTCATAGGATCAAACCCCATACAGGGCTCCACACTGACAGTGTGGAGCCTCCTAGGGATTCTCCCTCTCTCTCTGCTCTTCCCCTGCTTGTGCTCTCTCTCACTAAATAAATAAACTTAAAAAAAAGTAAATCAACAAAAAAAGAAAAACTAACCATCAGAGATGTAGCTCATGAAAGTATAGTCAGCTATTGTTAGACACTGATTCTATTTTACATGATAATGCCTACCTTTACATTGTAAATTATGATGTTTTATATTTATGTGGTTTTATATTAGCATGAACCATAAATTAGTTCATCTAACAATTTATTCTATGCATTAATAAGGATATTACAAACATTGCTCTGAGTATAACTGCCTTTGTTTTTTTTTTTTTGTTTTGTTTTAACAGCAACATTTCTTTATTTTTTTAAAATTTCTTTTTTAACGTTTATTTATTTTTGAGACAGAGAGAGACAGAGCGTGAACAGGGAAGGGGCAGAGAGAGAGGGAGACACAGAATCTGAAACAGGCTCCAGGCTCTGAGCCGTCAGCACAACGCCTGACGCGGGGCTCGAACTCACAGACCGTGAGATCATGACCTGAGCTGAAGTCGGATGCTTAACCGACCGAGCCACCCAGGCGCCCCGACAGCAACACTTCTTTAGAACTTTCCAATTTTTAATGACAAGAAAGCTAAAAAGAAAAAGGAAAGAAAAAAAGACTACTTCAAACCTTCATCAGCAATTATTCTAAACAGAAAGCTCCTTTAGACTGATACACTACAATATACTGAAAACAGATTTATACTTTCTTTTTTTTTTTTTTTTTTCAACATTTATTTATTTTGGGGACAGAGAGAGACAGAGCATGAACGGGGGAGGGGCAGAGAGAGAGGGAGACACAGAATCAGAAACAGGCTCCAGGCTCCGAGCCATCAGCCCAGAGCCTGACGCGGGGCTCGAACTCCCGGACCGCGAGATCGTGACCTGGCTGAAGTCGGACGCTTAACCGACTGCGCCACCCAGGCGCCCCGATTTATACTTTCTTTATCTGCCATTTAAATGCCTAACAAACAGACATTTTATACAGTTTTTATCTTCCTTCAGATTCCCAAGTTTTAACAAATACACTGTGTATAGAATTTATTACCTTCTTTCAAGTTCATTTGGAAGGAATATGTAGTATTAAACCTTTATATTTGTAAAGGCAACTAAATACGAGGAGAAGAAAAAGGATTCTATCAATATAAAACAAATGACTATTAATACATTCCAATTATTTCCTTTCACAGAGGAAAATGTGTAGTGAAAGTTGGATACTGGGACTGTATTAATAACTTCCACATGGAATTAGGCACATTGTTGCAATGTTATAATCACTAGGATGAAAAGCATTACCCCAGTTCTGTCACTGGGTAACTATCATTAAGGCAAATTATAAGCCCTCTCTGGGTCTCAAATTCCACATTAATTTTTAAAAAAACCTATGAATACATTTCATATTAATGATGCCTGTAATGCCAGCTGCTGCCATTTTTTAATTTAAAAAATGCCAGCACAAGTTGGCGCCAAAAAGTTAAAACTGCCCCCAAAAGAAAAATGATAGCCTATCTCAGTAGAAACAATAAGGAAATCAAACCTATAATCTAGAAGAAACAAAATGTACAATAAGTATCGCATGGATTTTTCCCCCAAGTACAATCCTCAAAACTGAATTTCCCCCCTTTGTCCCATTAACATTTTTGCAAGTCAGAAATACTTTAGTGCTCCCAATCATTTCCTTATTTCGAACATTATAACCTACCAGTCCCTACAAATACTTGTTTTAACTATGACAGCTATTCTTTTGAGAAAAACCAGATTAAGATTCTGTATCAGAAGAAGTATATTAGACTTTTAAGGTTGGAAAGAACCCATCTCAGAGGCTGTGTAAAACCACTCTGAAGTATGACTTATCCAAGAACAAGTAAGACTTTAACGGCAAAGACTACAAGGCAATGCTGCATTGTTTCTTCCTCTACACCACAGATTCTGACCTCACAGGTTCAAAGGTGCAGCTCTTGCATAACCTGCTGCTCAAACATATAAATGTAAACAAAAAGATCACTAACATAACACCTATAGTTATCAAAAGAATCATAAATATATGGATATTTAGAGGTTCTGAGACAAAAGGATTCCAGAAAATACTACTCATTTTTACATGGTTATTTACAGTGTGTCACTGGGTCCTACAAGAACTTGAGATTACACCCAACAATGCATACATACACTCTATCAGACTACTCTAAAAGCTAATATTTGTGTCTGTGAAATTAAAAGTCTTAAGTCATTTTTTTTCCCCAAACATCAATGTTCCCCTGAAAGTTGAAAGAAACCTAAAGATTATATTTAATAGGTAAGAAAGTATTGAAAATAACTTTTTAGGGGGGAGCGCCTGGGTGGCTCAGTTGGTGGAACATCCAACTTGAGCTCAGGTCACAATCTCATGGTTCATGAGTTCGAGCCCTGCATCAAGCTTGCTGTTATCAGCGCAGAGCCCACTGCAGATCCTCTATCCCCATCTCTCTCTGCCCCTCCCCTGCTCATGCTCTCTCTCTCTCTCGCTCTCGCTCTCAAAAATGAGTAACATTTAAAAAAATAAACAAAATAGCTTTTTAGGGAGCAAAGGTTCGGGTCATTTATGAAGCATACTGGTCAATAAAGATTATCAAATAATTTTCATTAGTGGCTATTTTCTATTTACCTCTTTGCTTCTCGTATTGTAGGTCCTTTGCCCAAATAAAAACACTCTGTGCTTGCCATTCATATAACAAAATTGTTTTAAGATCTAAAATCTCATATCAATGTCACATCTACTCTGTGTAAAGCATTAAGTTTAGCACTCTGAAGAATACAAAAACTGAATATTAAGTCAGGATGGAAAGGGCTTCCCAATTACAAACATAAAGGGAAAAATTATGAAAAAAAAGTCCAATACATATTGTCAAAATAAAAATCTTCCTTATCCCCAAAAGCACAAAATAAAAATGTAAATTGGGAAAATATCTTCAAAACAGATAATGAATAAAAGGATAATCTCATTTATATAAAAAGTTCTTATAAATTAAAGTTTTTAAGTCAATAGAAACATAATCTCACATATAAGAGAACCACTAAACCTAGTGAAGTATTAACTCATTAGTTAGAGTGAAAGAAAAGTGAATTGAAAACAAAAGATATCATCTATTGCCAAACTGGCAAAGCACTTTCTTTTTTTTATTGTGGAAATATATTCATACCATAAAATGCACCACTCTAACCATTTTAAGGTGTGCAGTTCAATGGCATTAAGTACTTTCACATTGTGTAACCATCATTCCTATCCATCTCCAGAACTTACTCATCACCCCACACTGTAACTCTGTACCCATTAAACAATACCTCCTTATTCCCACCTCCCCCAGCTTCTGGTAACCACTAATCTACATGCTACAATTTGACTATCATCAGTACCTTCTATAAGGGGAATAATACATATTTGTCCTTTTGTGTCTGGCTTATTTCATTTAGCATAATGTCTTCAACTGTCATCCATGTTGTAGCATACTGCAGAATTTCATTCCTTTTTCAGGCTGAATAATATTCTATTGTGTGTATATATACATATATATATATATATATATATATATATATATATATATACACCACATTTTGCTTATCCATTTTCAGCTGATAGCTTCTTGGAATGTTTCTACTTTTTGTTCTATTTTTCTGTAAATGTACTTACTTTCAATACTTTTGGGTATATACTCAAGAAGTAGGATTGGTGGATTACATGATATTCTAGGTTTAATTTTTCAAGGAGCGCCACATTGTTTCCCCAGTAGCTGCACAATTTTATACCCCTACCAGCAATGAACAAGTGTTCCAATTTCTCCAGATCCTCACCAAATCTTAACACTTCCTGTTGTTTAGATGATAGTAATCTTGATGGGTGTGAAGTGGTATCTCATTTTGGATTTGATTTGCATTTTCCTCATAATTCATGATGTTCATCATATTTTCATGTGCTTGGCCATCTATATATTTTCTTGGGAGAAATATCTACTCAAGTCCTCTGCCCAATTTTTAAACAACTTATTTTTTATTGAGATATAATTGATATATAACATTGTATAATTTTAAGGTATATGTATATATGTTGATTTGACACACTTATATATTGCAATTTGATTACCGTTGTAACAACTCTATCACGTCACAATTATTTCTTTTTTGTGGCGGGAACAATTTTAATTGGATTCTTTGGATTTTTTTTTTGTGGGGAAGTTGCAGGAGTTTTTTATATATTCTGGATACTAATCCCTTATCAGATATATGATTTTCAGGTATTTTCTACCAGTCTGTAGGTTGCCTTTTTATTCTGTGAATAGAATCTTTGATGCACAAAAGTTTTTAATTCTGATGAAGTCCAGTTCACTTACTCTTTTTCTTTTGTTCCTATGCTTTTGGTACCATATACAAGAAATCATTGCCAAACCCAATGACATGAAGCTTTTCCCTTATATTTTGTTATAAGATTTTTCAAGTTTGAGCTCTTATGTTTAGGTCTTTGAGGTTTTTCTGGTTTTTGTTTTTTTAAATATCACAAACTGTTGGCAAGAGTATAAATTAGTATACTATTGATGGCAATTTAAACTAATAAGACTTCACTGAAGAGTAATTTGGTAGAATATGCCAAAAACTAAAAAAAAGGGTGTGCCCTCTCATGCAGAATTACACCACTAGGCATCTATATTAAGAAAAATAATCACTGAGGTTCAACAAAGTTCACTGCAGAATATTATAGTGAAAGATCAAGAAGGGAGGGGAGCTCAAAATAACCAGCAAAAGGGAAATGATCCACTAAATCATAGTATGGATTTTAAAAACTATGTACTTCAAGAGTATTTTCTTTTTGAGAGAGTGAATGTGCACAATCAGGGGAGGAGAGGGAGAGAATCTTAAGCAGGCTCCATGCCCAGCATAGAGCCTGACATGGGGGCTCAATCTCAGGACCATGAGATCATAACCTGAGTCAAAATCAAGAGTCAGACACTTAACTGACTGAGTCACCTAGGTGCCCCAAATATTTTAAAATACAGAAAATGATCATGATATAATACAAGTGAAAAAAACAGATTATGGGGTGCCTGAGTGGCATGGTTGGTTGAGGTCCAACTTCAGCTCAGGTCATGATCTCGAGCCCCACATCCGGCTCGCTGCTGTCACCCTGTCAGCACACAGCCCGCTTTGGATCCCCTGCCCCCATCTCTCTGCCCCTCCCCTGCTTGTGCTCTCACAGAAAATATTTTTTTTAAGTAAAAAAGCAAATTGGGGCGCCTGGGTGGCGCAGTCGGTTAAGCGTCCGACTTCAGCCAGGTCACGATCTCGCGGTCCGTGGGTTCGAGCCCCGCGTCAGGCTCTGGGCTGATGGCTCAGAGCCTGGAGCCTGCTTCCGATTCTGTGTCTCCCTCTCTCTCTGCCCCTCCCCCGTTCATGCTCTGTCTCTGTCTCAAAAATAAATAAACGTTAAAAAAAAAAAAAAAGCAAATTATAAAGCATTAAATAGAGTCTATCTCAAGTCTGCAAAATATAAATTTATACAGCAGATGTAGAATGAAAATGGAAATAAATGCAGCAAAATGTTAACTGCAGTTAAAAGTAGAACAGCTGACCATTTTACTTTTTTCATATTTTGTCTATTTCATATATTTTCTACAGTGAATACTGGAATAGGAATGGACTGGACATGAGAGATTTATAAACAGAGGGAGGCAATTTCTATGCCAGGACTCAAGAAAGAAAGTGTGGAGGCACCTGGAGGGCTAAGTTGGTTAAGTTCAGTAACTGAACCTTCAGTTCAGGGCATGATCTGACAGTTCGTGAGTTTGAGCCCTGGATTAGGCTCTCTGCTGACAGCACAGAACTTACTTCAGATACACTGTCTCTATTTCTCTTTCTCTTTCTCTCTCTCTCTCCCTCTCCCTCTCCCCCTCTCGGCCTCTTCCCTACTCTCTCTCTCCTAAAAATAAATAATCAGTAAATTTAAAAAAGAAAGAAAGGGTAAACAAAGCAATTAATATCTATTGAAAGGCTTTCTTCTAAGTACCAAGATGGTAACCATGTATATTGAGTACCAAGGGGAACTTGTTACAGATTTTAAGCAAGAAAATCTAGCAAAGAATTGAATGGCAAACAGAAAAGATGAAAACCTATTGGCACAGGATATTAAAATAACAAGACAAGAAATAGTAAATGAAAGTATACACTGCCTATGCTGAAAATGGAAAAGGTGATGCATAAGACAGTAATCTGTGAAATAGACTCTGTTTTTCAAGATGTAGTTCTTGAATCAATTTCATCAGAATCACCTATGTTGTTTGTTTTTTTAAAATGCAGATTTGCAGTCTCTACTCCATTACAGAATCAGAATCTAAATCTATGGGATTCAGCCCAGGACTTACATTTAATTAGCCCCCCAACTCACTCTGTAGGTGACTTTTATGCACACAAAATTAGAAAGACTCCTTTGAAGTTCAGCAACTTGTAGAGTCTGAGAATGAGAGGGATGGAGGAATAGAAGAAATGGCTTAGTTTTCAAGCATGTTGGTAACCAGCTCCATGTTGCTATGGGCTCTCCATGTTTTGTGGCAAACAACATGGATACTTCATTCTAGTTTAACTTAACAAAGACTTTTGCCTAAAGGTACCTTTCTGTCATACTACCCAACTGCTTAATTTGTCCTCTTGAGACTGTATTTAATTTTTTTTTTTAATTTTTTTTTTTCAACGTTTATTTATTTTTGGGACAGAGAGAGACAGAGCATGAACGGGGGAGGGGCAGAGAGAGAGGGAGACACAGAATCGGAAACAGGCTCCAGGCTCTGAGCCATCAGCCCAGAGCCCGACGCGGGGCTCGAACTCACGGACCGCGAGATCGTGACCTGGCTGAAGTCGGACGCTTAACCGACTGCGCCACCCAGGCGCCCCAAGACTGTATTTTATTAATCTCTGAAGCTGCTTACATTAAGAGCTTAAAACATTTTAATTCCACACCTATCCTTAAGAGACTAGAAGAGCACCTGGCACATACATAGTAGGCAACCAATGAAATGAGAAATGGGTGCTTCTAAGGAAAAGAAAGCTGTAGGGCTAGAGAGGTAGGATAAGATCAGAGAGAAAAGGGTGTACATATATGCTAATAAGCTTGAACTTATCCTAAAAGGGTGCAGTTTGAGGAAATGAGATTTGGCAAATGTATACTCTTGTGAAACAACCACTTCAATCAAAATAAAGAACTTTTCCATGACCATGAAAGTTCACCCATATTTCCCCCATTTGTGGTCATTACCTCCCCTATCCCTAACTCCTGGCAACCACTGATCTGATTTCATTCACTAGTTTTGCCTTTCCAGGACATTATATAAATGAAATTATATAGATTCCTTTTGGCCTGGTTCCTTTCACTTAACATAATATTTTGAGATTCATTCACTGTTACCTGCATTGGTAGTTTGTCACTTGTTATTGCTAGAAGTATTTCTTTTTTTTTTTTTTTAATATAATTTATTGTCAAATTGGCTAACATACAGTGTGTACAGTGTGCTCTTGGTTTTGGGGGTAGATTCCTGTGATTCATTACTTACATACAACACCCAGTGCTCATCCCAACAAGAGTCCTCCTCAATGCCATTACCCATTTTCCCCCTCTCTCCCGCCCTCCCCCAATCAACCCTCAGTTTGTTCTCTGTATTTTAGAGTCTTTCATGGTTTGCCTCCCTCCCTCTCTTTTGTAACTATTTTTTTCTCCTTCCTTCCCCCATTGTTTTCTGTTAAGTTTCTCAAGTTCCACATATGAGTGAAAACATGATACCTGTCTTTCTCTGACTTATTTCACTTAGCATAATACCTTCCAGTTCCATCCACATTGCTGCCAATGGCAGGATTTCATTCTTTCTCATTGCCAAGTAGTATTCCATTGTATATATAAATCGTATCTTCTTTATCCATTCATCAGTTGATGGACATTTAGGCTCTTTCCATAATTTGGCTACTGTTGAAAGTGCTGCTATAAACATTGGGATGCAAGTGCCCCTATGAATCAGCACTCCTGTATCCTTTGGATAAATTCCTAGTAGTGTTATTGCTGGGTCCTAGGATAGTTCCATTTTTAGTTCTTTGATGAACCTCCACAGTTTTCCAAAGTGGCTGTACCAGTTTACATTCCCACCAACAGTGCAAAGGGGTTCCTGTTTCTCCACATCCTTGCCAGCATCTGTTGTTTCCTGAGTTGTTCATTTTAGCCACTCTGACCGGTGTGAGGTGGTATCTGTGTGATTTTGATTTGTATTTCTCTGATGATGATGTTGAGCATCTTTTCATGTGTCTGTTGGCCATCTGGATGTCTTCTTTGGAAAAATGTCTATTCATGTCTTCTGCCCATTTCTTCACTGGATTATTTGTTTCTTGGGTGTTGAGTTTGGTAAGTTCATTACAGATTTTGGATACTAACCCTTTATCAGATATGTCATTTGCAAATATCTTTTCCCATTCCGTCAGTTGCCTTTCAGTTTTGTTGACTGTTTCCTTTGCAGTGGAGAAGCTTTTTATCTTGATGAGGTCCCAATAGTTCATTTTTGCTTTTAATTCCCTTGTCTTTGGGGATGTGTCGAGCAAGAAACTGCTGCGGCTGAGGTCAAAGAGGCTGTTGCCTGCTTTCTCCTCTAGGGTTTTGAAGGTTTCCTGTCTCACATTAAGCTTTCATCCATTTTGAGTTTATTTTTGTGTATGGTATAGGAAAGTGGTCTAGTTTCATCCTTCTGCATGTTGCTGTCCAGTTCTCCCAGCACCATTTGCTAAAGAGACAGTCTTTTTTCCATTGGATATTCTTTCCTGCTTTGTCAAAGATTAGTTGGCCATACATTTGTGGGTCCAATTCTGTGTTCTCTATTCTATTCCATTGGTCTATGTGTCTGTTGTTGTGCCAGTACCATACTGTCTTGATGATTACAGCTTTGTAGTAGAGGCTAAAGTATGGGATTGTGAGGCCTCCCACTTTTGTTTTCTTTTTCAATATTACTTTGACTATTCAGGGTCTTTTGTAGTTCCATACAAATTTTAGGATTGTTTGTTCTAGCTTTGAGAAGAATGCCAGTGCAATTTTGATTGGGACTGCACTGAATGTGTAGACTGCTTTGGGTAGTATTGACATTTTAACAATATTTATTCTTTCAACCCATGAGCATGTAATGTTTTTCCATTTCTTTGTGTCTTCTTCAATTTCCTTCATAAGTTTTCTATAGTTTTCAGCATACAGATCTTTTACATCTTTGGTTGGGTTTATTCCTAGGTATTTTATGGTTCTTGGTGGCTAGGAAGTATTTCACTACATGGTTGTACCACAGTTGTTTATCCACTCATATTTCAAATTTTCTTTTATAGTTTTAAAGTCTGTACTTTTTGTTTCCTGTTTGGGGAAGAAATGGACAAATTCTGCCTAACCCAAACTCAAAATTTTCTTTTTCAAATTCTATAGTTTCAGCTCTTACACTTAGGTTTGTGAATTATTTGGGGCTAATTTTACTAGGTGGTGTAAGGGCTAAGTTGCTGCTGTTTTACTGTTGCTTCCTCCTCCTGTTGTTGTTGTTGTTGTTGTTGTTGTTGTTGTTTTGGCATTTCGGATATCCAACAGTGCCAACTGCATTTGTTGAGAAGATTTACAGAGTTGAATTAACTTGGCAAGTTGTAAAATACTGAGCAGGTAAACGTGAGGTCTATTTCTGGACTCTCTATTCTATCCCGATGACCTATTTGTCTTTCTTTGCTGATACTACATTGTCACATTTACTATCTTAAAATCAGTCTTAAAATGATGTGGCATGGAGCCATCCAAGTTTCTTCTTTTTCAAAATTCTTTTAACCATTTACACCATTTGCATTTTAATATAAATATTAGAATTAACTCATCAATATCTTTTTTATAAAAAAACTGGAATTTTTATTGTAATTACACAGATTTTACAGATCAATGTGAGGAAAATGACATTTTAACAATTTGAGTCTTATAATTCATGAATATGATATTTGTAATTCGTGAACATGATATATCTCTCATTTAGTTCTTTTTCTCAGCAATATTTTATGCTTTTCAGTGTAAGGCCTTGAGTATATTTTGCTAAATTTATCCCTTTTTAAAAATGGTATTGTAAAAAGTACTTTTAAAAATTTTACTTTCCAAATTGTTCACTGCAGTGTAAAGAAATATAATTGATTTTTGTATATGTGTATCAACACATATGTATCATGTATCTTTGTGTCATGTGACTATGCTAAATTCAATTATTATTTCTAGTAGCTTTTTTTGTAGATTCTTGGGGGCTACTTGATTATCATGTCATTTTTGAATGACAATGAGGCTTTGAATGACAATGTTCAACAGAAGTGGTACAAGTGAACATCCCTGCCTTATTCTCAACATTAGGGTGAAAAGATTCAATCTGTCATCATTAGGTATGTTAGGTGTAGGATTTAAATAAATGTCCTTTATCAGGTTGAGGAGTCTACTTTTATTTCTAATTTTGGAGTTGTTTTTTTTTTTTCAAATGGACATTGAATTTTGTTAAATGTTTTTTCTGTATCTGTTGATATGATCATATGGGTTTTTATGAAATGTTTTTCTTTTTTTTATACTTATTTATTTTTGAGAGAGAGAGAAAGAGAGACAGCACGAGGGAGGGAGGGAGGGGCAAAGAGAGAAGGAGACACAGAATCTACAGCAGGCTCCAGGCTCTGAGCTGTCTGCACACAGCCCAATGTGGGGCTCAAACTCACAAAGATCATGACCTAAGCCAAAGCTGGATGCTTAACCAACTTAGCCACCCAGGCACCCCGAAATTTTTTTCCATCACAGGAGTGGCATGATTGTATTTATACATTTTTTGAGAGATCACTCATCATTAAGTTGCAAATTATTCCTTATAAATTAGTTACATCTATATAGATTACTAGACTGTAAGTGCTTTTGTTGTTGTTGACAGAGAGAAAGAGAGAGAGAGAGAGATAGCAAGTACAAGTAGGAGAGGAGCAGAGGAAGACAGAGAGAGAATTCTGTGTTGTTAGCACAGAACCTGACGTGGGGCTCAATCCCACAACTGTGAGATCATGACCCAATCTGAGGGTCAGCCAGGCACCCCTAGACTGTAAGTTCTATGAAGACAAATACCAGGCTTCTTTTCTTCTCCATTCTATATCTAGGCTTGAATACAGTGCCTGAATTAGAGTAGAAAATATTTACTGAGGGAATAAACAAATGTGGAAACAAATGCAAATAGAACAAGAAGAACTATGAAGAATCAGCTAAAATTGAAAAAGACTAGAAGGGGGCGCCTGGGTGGCGCAGTCGGTTAAGCATCCGACTTCAGCCAGGTCACGATCTCACGGTCCGTGAGTTCGAGCCCCGCGTCGGGCTCTGGGCTGATGGCTCAGAGCCTGGGCCTGTTTCTGATTCTGTGTCTCCCTCTCTCTCTGCCCCTCGCCCGTTCATGCTCTGTCTCTCTCTGTCCCAAAAATAAATAAACGTTGAAAAAAAAATTAAAAAAAGAAAAAGAAAAAAGAAAAAGACTAGAGGAAGAGAAAATAATTATTAGGAGGCTATCCGATTGAGGGTTGGTATTTCCACAACAGAACACTTAAGGGGCAAAAGATTAGGAATTTTCCAATTAGGAAAAACAAACAGACAAAACTTTCAAGTTTTCTACATGCCTAAGAATCCTGGAGAATTTCTTGTTGATGCTAGTCTATATAGGGTTTGAATTATTGTAATGACCAAGCCAAGAAATGAAATCTACGCAATTTGCTCTGTTTTTCTAAGGTTATCACATATCCTTGGATTAACCTAAATCTTTGTATTTGTGGACAAAGAGTTAAATAAACTATGGCTGTCTCTTTGGACCTCACCAAACTAGACCCTATTTACCAAGTGTATAAAGGACTTTCCAAACCAAACCTGTTAATAGGATAGTCTAATATCCTCTAATGGCATAAATGACTAAAGGGGAGGGAGGGTTGGGAGAGCAGTAGAGGGAAGAGGATGAGCTCAAAAGTACAAAAATCCTAAAATACCAAAATGCACTAAGTTTTTACAAGAGATTAGTTGGTTGACAGAGAGGTAATAACTAGCAATGCCATAAATCTTCCTATTGCTTTCTCTTCTCTAGACTTCAGACTACTAAGATGGCAAACAAGTTGGCCTTAGAAATGGTCTGAACTAATCAGAAATTCAAGCTGTATAGGAACTGGGACTGTAGAAAAGGAAGTTTTTTGCAAGAAAATACTGCAACTAAAAGAAAAGAAGAGGGACAGGGCAAGATATTTTTAACCTAAAAGTTTTAGTATTAGGCCAGTGCTCATCCCCTCATTCCACATTCAACAAATATTTAATTAATGCTTACTATTGCCAAACAGCAAGTACAATATAAAAACAAGAAGAAATCATGCCTGTCTTTAAAGAACTCACAGTTTAACAGAAAGACAGACCTGTTGAGAAACTGTGAAATAACTGGTTTACAAAAATAGAGAGAATGAGCAGAGGGTAGGAAGTAATACCAATCAACACCTCACTGTGAGACTCTGATGAAACATCATTAAAAAGTGGTTCCAGAAATTAATACAGATTACATTAATAGGAATGACATGGCTCAATCAAGGAAGAGGAAAGATCAACTGTGATCTCTCAACCCAAAGTGGACACTAATTTGAGTGTCACATTGTACAAGCAAAATGACCTCCTAAAATTAACCATGCTTCTAAAATGGAAAAGTATCTGAAAGTGAGGCCTCAGAAAATACGACTAACAATAACTATCATCTATAGTATGCATTTTTCAGTTTTATCATGATATAATTGATATATTAGTTGAAGGTATGTAACATAATGATTTGCTATTATGTATACTGCAAAATGATTAGCACAATAAGTTTAATTAACATCACTTACCTCACATAGTTAGTCTTTTTCTTGTGATGACAACTTTTTAAGAGCTACTCTCTTGGCAAATTTCAAATATAAATAGAGCATTGTTAACTATAGTCCCCATACTTTATACATTATCCCCATACAGTATGTATTTTAATTTCCATACAACTTTGTGCAATGGTTAAATGAACTAAAGATGTTTAGCCTGAAAAAATGGAGTAAAAACAGTACTGTTTTTAATAGTTGAAGAATTATTAAGGGAGAAAATACATTTACCTTGTAAGCTCTGTCTGTAAAAGGAAAGTGAGGTCAAAGGAATGTTTCTGAAAGCAACACTACATTATATGTTAACTAACTTAAATTTAAATAAAATCTTGTAGTGGGGGTGCACCTGGGTGGCTCAGTTGGTTAAGGGTGTGATGCTTGATTTTGGCTCAGGTCATGATCTCACAGTTGGTAAATTCAAGGACCGCATCAGCATCTTTGCTAATACTGCAGAGCCAGCTTGGGAGTCTCCCTTTCTCTCTGCCCCTCCCCTGCTCATGATCTCTCTGTCTCTCTCTCTATCTCTCAAGAATAAATAAATATTAAAAATAATTAAATTTTGAAAAGATAAGTAAATAGAAAAAAGAAAAAAGGAATGCAGCTTATAGGTGGCAACTCAAAATAAGGAAAAAGAAATACATGCAACTGATACCTCTTTTTTTGCATGTGGTTGGTATATAAATGTTTATATTTATAAAACTTTAGACAGAGTTACTGAACAAATGAATTAATGCCTTAAAATTAACAAGCATTTCCATTGCTAAAAGTATTTAAACTCACAGTAGGTGACCCTAAGACAAAAATGTGGAAAAGACTGCTTAATTTGTGGCCATACAGACTAGACAATTTTTACAGATCCCTCCACACTCATTAATCTCCATAAACCAGTAAGTTGCTTATTCTCTTTTCTCAGTTCTCACATCTATAAAATGGGGATACAGGTTCTGGCTGTCTCAAGGTAATGTGAAAATAAGTAAGTCAAGGAGTATAAAAGGACAGAGGCAGGGACTAAGGTAGGATCAGGGGAGGGAAGGGCAGCATAAATCTGTCACTGGTGGAAAGGGAGCGAGGTTCTCCTGAAGTGAACTGTTCAACTAACTGAAGACCACAACCCCAACTCTATGCTAAAGACCGCGTATTCCTCATTATTCCTCCATATACATTATCATTCCTGCTTCTGTACTTTCCTTGCCTAGAATAAACTTACTTCCCCCGCCTAATGTGTCCACATAACAAATTTTGATTCATAATTCTTAATTCGGTCCTTCTCTGAAATCTTTCCTGACCACCCCCACAACCCTATCTATTCTCTTCCCATATCTCCAAGACACCAGCTAAAACTGAATATTCCTTTTCAATATCCTCATAGCACAATCTACATTCATAATAGAAATTACTTTATTGGGAAGATCATGAGTTCTAGATTCAGTCTAAGATTGAATTCGTGACTTAGGAATTCTCTGATCTTCAGTTTATTCATCTTTGAAACAGGGATAACAATGACTGCTTCACAGTATTGTTCAACTGTTGTATAGGAACCAAGTACACTAAGCATAGTGGCTGTTGTACAATAGGTAATGTGAGCATATGTACATGTGTGTATGTGTAAGAATAAATGAATGAGTGAATGAATGGATAGATGCCCTTTATTTCCATGTCTACTTCCCCCTCTTTATAGATATATAACATGGAGTCCTCTGGGATAATGACTCCCTTATTTTATGCACAGTCTGAAAACAGCATAACATTAAGTAAGCCCAAAGTAATCAATAAACATTTATAATACAATGATTCATTCTGATTAAACAAAAATCTTTTGGAATTTATGTCCTAATATTCAGCACTAATTGCTAAATATGAGACCTTGAGAAAGTAAAGTGCTATTTACTATTACAGCCATTACTGTGTGTTTTATTCCTTTAAACAGGAAAAAAAGTCATCTTAGAGTCTTTCAAAGGAAGATGATACAGAATTATCAGAGGGAGAAGAGACTGAAAGATAAATGGCACAAAATAAGATGCTAGAAAACATAAGTCTATGCTTCTTATCTTCATTGCTTTGCTTTGAACAAAATATGACATGAGTGATAAAAGTAGTTGAGGGAAAAATAATTTTAAATAAAGCTTAAAGACGCTTTATAAAATGGCAACTTTAAACTCTATACCAAACTGCTAACAGCAGGGACATAAGAATGAGAGAGAGGAAAAATATTC
The DNA here is from genome assembly GCF_014898765.1 of Herpailurus yagouaroundi. Taxonomy (NCBI): domain Eukaryota; kingdom Metazoa; phylum Chordata; class Mammalia; order Carnivora; family Felidae; genus Herpailurus; species Herpailurus yagouaroundi. The sequence goes on from NW_024412388.1 coordinate 40,727,345, forward strand.
GTTTCTTTTTTATATACTTCTCTATTAAAATATTTTTTTTACTGAATAGAAGTTTTAGGAATGTGAAACTAGGTAAAAGAAACATTTCTAATGCATAAATGAGAATAAACTATGTACACGATGGCCCAGTCTGAGATGCTGCTTATTTATATATTAAAATAATTTTATAATTTGGGGAGTGTACAATTGTTGGCATAGAGGCAACAAATATCAGTTTGAAGACAGACCAAAGAACAGTGAGATTAATGTACGAAATTTGCAGACACCTCCCTCCCCCAAAGTACAAGCTATGATTAGTCCTCAGCATTTCATGCTCACAACATTTGTGTAAGACAAATATGATTGCTACTTTCTTTCCACATGCATTAATAACAATAAAAAATAACCACTTATACAGTGTTTATTATTCATAAAGAGTGGCTGAGCACACAGGGTAAAGGCATATGCCAAAAATTACATGGTTAATCTGAGTTACAGAGTCAAGACTGGAAACTAAATTCACAGATTCAAGAAAAAAACTGGTTTGAAATATCCTAAACTACTTTTTCAAGCTCAAAATGCACTTGCTAAATGTTTTAACTCTTTACATACTCAATCTTATTCATTTCAACTCAAATGCTATCCAACATAATAAAAGTAGTTTCAGGAAAGTAGATTAAAAACAGAAAAGAAAATGAGGCAAATGGTTAAACTAATTACAGACCTATTTTTCTATTTTCCATTCCAGAAATGAAACTAAGGCTCTGCTGAATAGGCCCAGCAAAAGTAAATTTTCTGGGAGCACTGATTCAACAAACTTTATTGAACAAATACCTGTATGTTAGGTTAAATCCTGTACTAATCTGCTATACATAAAACGAGACAATAATTCCCACCCTCAAGATCACACCATTTCACACTAGATAGTATTTTACAGAAGAACCAATGCTTTAAAATAATTCTTTAAATTTATTCAAAATAAGAAAACCCAGAAAGATTTTGTAACAAAACAAAACTGTAGAAACAAATAAATAAATAACACACTAAAAAATATTAACAAACTGATACAATTACCACTAGGTGTCACTCTGATATAAAGTTGTCAGCTGCCTTTAGGCTTGCTTTTATACATTGTTGAGTCTCCCTGGTAATAACCTGGAAAACTGCATCTTATTTACCATTTCTTTGCATTTTAACATTTATGCATACACAGAAAATTAGGATTTATACAATTCCTTAATAACAGTAAGTTGGTCCATATTTTTAAGTTTTCCTGTGGTATTTTAATATACATACAAATACATACATATGCTCATATATTGAGCCATTTATTTTCTCAACAGACTACTCTGTGCTAACCATTGTGCTTGGAGAATTTAGAGAAGAATAAGACCTAGTCTCTGAATAGTTTGAGAAGTTAATAGTCACAAGGGAAACTTGAAAAGAATAAGATATTTTAAAATCCATTTTGCAAGTATATATATTTTATGGTATCACACAAGATGAATCAACTACTATGTCCACGCAAATTAGGAAAGGCTTCATAAAGAAGAGATATTTACATGGAATATTAAAAGATGAGTATGAGTTGCCTAGAAAAACTAAAACAAGGAAGGGCAAATCAAACAGAATATAGGAAATAAGAAACCACTGAAAGATGTATAAGAAGATTTATATTCTAGAAAAATCATTATAGGGCAACTATGTAAAATATAGACTAGAGAAATAAAGGTAACAGAGATGATAAAAATAAAGGAAGGATTCAAGTGATATCACTGTAAAACTAATACAACTTAATCAGTCAAATGCAGTGAAAGAAGAAAAAAATCTTCCATCAAGTTCCAAACATCCCTGCATACAACTTCCACAGTGATGCACATCAACAAACTTAATGAACACAGAGAAGATGTGCAACATGATTCTTTGACTGGCATGCAATTCATAATAAAAGAATAACCATAATCCAAAACAAATTAAAAAAACTGGAATAGTTAGAAGAAGCAGGAGGTGTGTTGCACAATAACAATATGTGATATATATTTTGAGTCATATTTTATTTACAATATATTTGTAACTATCTTAATTGTATTTCTGTTTAAACAGAATGATTATTTGACTGTTTCCACTCTACCATACGTGGTCACAAGTCCGTTTTTAAAAGTGAATTATAAAGCCAACAGTTTTAACAAATGTGATCTCTGGAAATTCTATCATATGTTTTTGTAACATAACTTTAACACAGTTTCATAGATTATTCTCCAAATTAAGATAGAATTAAAGTGTAACATTAACATATCCAGACAAGATCCAGACAAGCCAGCATTTCTGATCACTATCTTTGAAATAAGTAGGGATATCACTCCCAGTGAGAGAACCAATGAAAAGGGTGGTTCAAGTGATCAAAATATCCTTTTACTTCCAACATATACCAAATATTCCATCAACCAAAAAAAAATCAGGTCATTTTCAAATGAGAGTGTTAACTACTCAGCCACATGCTACATAATAGCAGTTAAAATTTATTTAATAAAGGACTTTACAGTTTTTTTAACAGATAAAACACAGATAATTTTAAGTAAAAGTGTGATACAGTACTGAGTTCTTTCCCCTATAATAAATACATTCATCACTAAACTAAGAAAGTAAAAGCCTAGTAAAAAACCCTACATAAGGAGTTTCCTACTAATACACCATGGATACCTTACCAATATTACTGAAAATCTATAGGAACAATAAGGAGGGTCAATTCTGACAAATTTCTATTGTAAAAATAAATAAAACTATTTTGCAAATATCAATAAATGGGCCTTTGGCATTTTAAAACTACAAATTCATTTTAAATATCAAAACCCTAGAAACTTACTTAAAAAAAAAAAAAAAGAACCAAACAGACACCTGGGTAGCTCAGTAATTGAACATCCGACTCTTAGTTTCAGTTCAGGTCATGATCTCACAGTCGTGAGATCAAGTCCCATGTCAGATTCTCTTTCTTCCTCTCTCTCTGTCCCACTCCCTGCTCGTGCATGCATATGTGCACAAACTCTCTCAAAATAAATAAATAAGCTTTTTAAAAAACATATTTTGGAGCTGAAGAATATAATAACTGAATTGAAAAAGTCATTAAAAGGGCACAATAGACTTGATCAACCAGAAAAAAAAAATATGTGAACTTGAAGACAAGTCATTTGAAATTATCCAGTCAGAAGAGAAACAAGAAAAATGAAAAGAGAAAGAATGAAAAAAGCTTAGACAACTTATGGGAAACCATTAAAGGAGCAACACAGGCATTTATGGGAGTTGTAGAAAATAAGACAAAGGGTCAGAAGGCTTATTTGAAGAAATAATGGCTGAACAATTCCCAAATCTGGGGAAGGAAACAGACTTGCAGATTCATGAAGCACAAAGGATCCAAAAAATAATAAATCCTAAAAAGTTCATACCAAAAAACATTAAAATCAAATTGTCAAATTAAAGGACAAAAAGGAATCTGAAGGCAGCAAGTGAAAAAAGCTCATCACATAAAGGGAACTGCCCCCAGTATCAGCAGATTTCTCAACTGAAACTTTGCAGGACAGAAGGGAAGAGAATAATATATTAAAAGTGTGGAAAGAAAAAAACTGCCAAAAAAGAATACTGTATTTCCAGTAAAACTGTTCTTCATATATTAAAGAGAAATAATGACTTTTCCCAGCTAAAAGCTGAGAAAGTTCAACAGTAGACCTGCCTTATAAGAAATGCTAAAGAGAGTACTCCAGTTGTAACAAAAGTATACCAGATAGCAACACAGGAGTATAAAGCTCATTGTTAATGGTAAATATATAGACACTACAAAACACTCTACACAAGTACAGAATATTGTAATAATGGTAATTAATAACTTATTCTGGTATAGAAGTTAAAAGAAAAAGTATACAAAATATAACTATAAAATGTTAATGGTACTTAACATGCAAAGTTATAATTTGTGACATCGATAACAAAGGGAGGGAATAAAGAGTAGGTTTATGTATGACTTAAATTACCAGGTTAAAATAGATTATCAAAAATAGAAGATGTCTTATGTAAGCTCCATGATAACTACAAAGAAAACAACTACAGAAGATGCAAAGAAAACAGCTACAGAAGATACACAAAAGAAAATGGGGACAGGATCGAAGCATGATACTACCAAAAAAAAAAAAAAAATCGGGGCGCCTGGGTGGCCCAGTCAGTTAAGCCTCCGACTTCGGCTCAGGTCATGATCTCGCGGTCTGTGAGTTCGAGCCCCGCGTCGGGCTCTGTGCTGACAGCTCAGAGCCTGGAGCCTGTTTCAGATTCTGTGTCTCCCTCTCTCTCTCGTCCTCCCCCATTCATGCTCTGTCTCTCCCTGTCTCAAAAATAAATAAACGTTAAAAAAAAAATCAACAAACGAAAAGGAAGACAGCAAGAGAGAGAAAGACAGAACAAAAGCTACAAGACAGAAAGGATATAATCAACAAAATGGCAACAGTTAGGTCCTCCCCTATCAGTAATTAGTTTAAATGTAAACAACCAAAAGACATAGGCTAGTTGGATTAAAAAAACAAAATTCAACTACATGGTATCTACAAGAGACTCACTTGAGATTCATGGACACAGAGAATGAGCTTTCGTGAAAGGATGGAAAAAAATTCTATGCAAATGGTAACCAAAAAAGAGCATTGTGACCACACTTACATCAGACTAAATAGACTTTAAGTCAAAAACTGTCACAAGAGAGATAAGACATTATATAATGATAAAAGAGTCAATTCACATACAGGAAGATGTAACAATTATACACATATGCTCTCAACATCAAAGCACCCGATATATACGAAACAAACAATGACAGAGCTGAGGGGAGAAAGACACAACCACAATAATAGTAGAGGATTTCAATAATGGATACAATTTCTACACACAAGGTCAATAAGGAAACACAGGGCTTCAACACTAGACCAAATGGACCTAACAGACATATACAAAACATTACACTGAACAGCAGCAAAATTCCAAGCACACGTGGAGCATTCTTCAGGGTAGGTGACATGTCAGGTTATAAATGAATCTTAATAAATGTAAGAAGAAAGAAGCAGAAGAAAAACTGCTGTTGATTTTTAGTTTCATTATACTGTGATAGGAAAACATTCTCGGTACAATTTCAATCTTCTTATATCTGTTAAGACTTGTTTGTGACCTAACAGCATATCTATCCTGGAAAATTCACAGATGTATAGAAATAACTTAGGCCTGAACAACCAAAAGAGCAAAGAAAAAAATCGTAAGAGAAATTAGAAAATATCTTGAGACAAATGAAAACAAAAACACGACATACCAAAACTTTAGGGATGCAGGAAATGCCTACATTAAAAAAGAACAAAGATCTAATACACAACTTAATTTTACACCTCAAGTAACTATAAAAACAGAAACAAGCTAAGCCCAAAGTTAGAAGAAGGGAGGAAATAATAAAGATTAGAGCAAAAATGAAAAGAGAATAGAAAAACAATTTTAAAAAATCAGCAAAACTAAGAGTTGAGGCTTGAAAAGATCAAGAAAAAAATGGACAAACTTTTACCCTAAACTAAGAAAAATAAGAAAGACTCAAGTAAAACCAGAAAGGAAAAAGTAGACATTACAACTGATGCTGCAGAGATAAATACAGAGACTACTATAAATAATTATATGCCAACAAATGGGATAGCCTAGTAAAATGGGTAAATTCATAGAAACATATAAACTACAAAGACTGAATCACAAAGAAATAGAAAATCCAAACAAATCTATAACTAGTAAAGAGTAATCAGTAATTTAAAAAATCAGTAACTAGTAAAGAGTAATCAAAAAAAAAAAATCAAAATCAGGGCACCTGGATGGTTCAGTCAGTTAAGTGTCCTACTTCGGCTCAGGTCATGATCCACAGCTTGGGGGTTCAAGCTCCACGTTGGACTCTGTGCTGACAGCTCAGAGCCTGGAGCCTGCTTCAGATTCTGTGTCTCTGTCTCTCTCTGCCCCTCCCCTAATTTCTCTCTCTCCCTCTCTCTCTCTCTCTCTCTTTCTCTCCCTCCCTCCCTCCCTCCCTCTCTTTGCCCCTCTCCTGCTTGCTCTCTCTCTCTCTCTCTCTCAAAAATAAACATTAAAAGAAAAAAAATTAATCAAAATCAGTAATCAAAAACCAACAAAGAAAAATTCAGCACCAGATGGTTTCATTGGAGAATTCTACCAAACATCTGAAGAAAAATTAACCTCACTCTTTTCAAACTCATCCCAAAAATTAAGGCAGAGAGAACGCTTCTGAATTCATTTTATGAAGCCAACATTACCCTGATGCCAAAGCCAAACACAGACACTACAAAAACAAGAACAAAAACTATTACCCAATATCCCTGATGAATATAGATGTAAAAATCCTCTACAAAATATTAGAAAACCAAATTCAACAGCACATTAGAAAGATCATACACCATAACCAAATGAAATTTATGCATGTGATACAAGGATGGTTCGACATATGGAAATCAATGTGATATATACCATATTAATGAAATGAAGAGAAAAATATTACACAATCATCTTAAAATATGCAGAAAAAGCATTTGACAAAATTCTCCAGCATTTCATGATAAAAATACTCAAACTAGAAACAGAAGAAAATTATTGCAACATAATAAAGGCCATATATGAAATATCCACAGCTAGTATCATACTGAATGGTGAAAACTAAAAACTTTTCCTCTAAAGATCATGAACAATTCAAGAATGCCTACTGTTGCCACTTCTATACCACACAGTATCTGAAGTCCTAGCCAGAATGATTAGACAATAAAAAGAAATAAAAGGGATCCAAATCAGAAAGCAAGAAATAGAATTATCTATGTTTCCAGATGATATTATATGTAGAACACCCTAAAGATCCTATTAAAAAAAAAAAAAAAAACCTGCTAGACCTAATAAACAAATTTGGCAATGTTGCAGGAATACAAAATTTACATACAAAAACTAGTTATATTTCATACACTAACAACAAATAATCTAATAAGGAAACTAATAAAACTATCTCATTTACAGTAGCATCAAAAAGAATTACATACACAGGAATAAATTTAGCCAAAGAGACAAAAGACTTGCACAATGAAAACTACAAAACAATGCTAAAAGAAAGTAAAGATGAAACAAATGAAAAGACATCACATGTTCATGGACTGAAAGACTTATTAATATTGTTAAAATAACCATACTACTCATAGCAACCTACAGATTCAATGTGATCCCTAACAAAATCCCAATGGCATTTTTGCCGAAAACAATGTTAAAATTCATATGGAACCACAAAGGACCCTATGTAGCCAAAACAATCTTGAGAAAGAAGAATAAAGCTGGGGGCCTTATATTTCCTGACTTCAAAACATTTTACAAAGTAATCAAGACAGTATGGTACTGGCCTAGAGACAAACATATTGACCAATGGAACAGGTAGCAACCCCAGAAATTAATCTATACATATATGTCAAATGATTTGATAAGAGTGCCAAGTCTACACAATCGGGAAAAGTTAGTCTCTTTAACAAACAGTGTAGGGAAAACTGGATATCCATGTGTGAAAGAGTGAAATTGGACCTTTATCTTATTCCATGCACAAAAGCTAACTCAAAATGGGGAGGTAGGCAGGCATGGGCTAGTGGGTAAGGAGTATTAAGGAGGGCACACGTTGTGGTGAGCATTCGCTATTATATGTAAATGATGAACCACTAAATTCTACTCCTGAAACCAATATTACACTAGATGTTAACTAACTAGAATTTAAATAAAATTTTGAAAAAAAAAAAAACCACAGACTTAAACATAAGATCTGAAACTATAAGACTCATAGAAGAAAATATAAAGCAAAAGCTTCATTAACATTGGTCTTGGCAATGATTTCATGGATATAACACAGAAGCATAGACAACAAAAGTAAAAATAGACAAGTGGGACTAGATTAAACAAAAAACTGTGCAGCAAAGGAAACAATGAGTATAAATATAAAGGCAACCTACAAAATTGGAGAAAATATTTCTAAAGCATATATCTGATAAGGGGTTAATATTCAAAATATATAAAGAAATCCTACAATCCAACAGCAAAAAAGTAATAACCTGATTTAAAGATGGGCAAAGGCCTTGAATAGGTATTTCTCCAAAGAAAACATACAAATTACCAACAGGTATATGAGAAGATGTTCAACATCACTAATCACCATGGAAATCCAAACCCAAACCACAATGAGATATCACTTCATACCTGTTAAGATGGCCATTATAAAACAAAAACAAAGCAGAAAATAGCAAGTGTTGGCAAGGATATGGAGAAATTGGAACCCTTGTTCATTATGGGAGTGTAAAATGGTGTGGCCATTATGAAAAAACTAACAATGGTGGAGCCATTATGATAAAAGTATGAACATTCCTCAGAAAATTAAAAATAGAACCACACATGATCCAGCAATCCCACTTTTGGGTATTTACCCAAAAGAATTAAAAGCAAAATCTTGAGAGATATTTGCAATCTCTTGTAGCATTATTCACAATATCCAAGAGGCGAAAACAACCTAAATGTCCACAGATGGGCAAATGGATAAAGAAAATGTGGAATATACATACAATGGAATATTCTTCATCATTAAAAAAAGAAGAAAATCCTGTAATTTGCTACAATATAGACGAAACTTGAGGATATCATACTAAGTGAAATGAGCCAGACACAGAAAGACAAATACTGTATGATTCCACTTCTAGAATAGATTTAAAGTATTCAAAGTAATCTAAGCAGAAAGTTGAATGATGGTTGCCAGGGGCTGGTAGAAGGGGAAAATGGGGAGTTGCCAGTCATTGGATACAAAGTTTCAATTATTCAAGATGAAAAAGTTCTGCTTTCTCAAGATATGCTGTACAACAATGTACATATAGTTAACAAAACTATATTGTACATTTAAAAATTTAAGAGGATAGATATATTATGCACTTTACCACAATTTGGGAGCAGGGGAAGGAATCTATAGGAGAATACTGGGGGCATGGGAATGAGTATGGGAAGAAATAGATGGACTAGGAAAGAAATCTGGGCAGAAGAAGGTATGTGTACAAAGGATCTAATAACCTATTCAAGGAACTGAAACAAGTCCATAAGAACTTAGGCATGGTGAGCAAGGACAAAAGTGGTAACAGATGAAAATTAGAAATGGAACAGGGGCCTGATCAAGCAGAGACTTAACAGGCCATGGTAAAAAGACTTTAATTTTATCCTAAACCAATGGGAAGTCTCTAAATGGCTTTAAGTAAGGGAATAACAATCTGATTAGTGTTTGAGAATGACCAATCTTTTAACAGTTTAGCTTTTTCTCTGTAGTGTACTTCAATTAATAAAATTAAATACAATTAGGAAAGATCTCCCTAAAAAAGAACAAAGGCAAAATTTCAGAAAGATTTGGAATTTAGATTTTAGGCAAAACTACAGTAATGGGTCAAATAATCTGAATCAAACGTGAATTCAACAGTTTCTCTGTAGAAATTTGGCAAAATCTGTCCAACAATGGCACACATACACTTTAAGTTTCCTTTGAAAAGCTGGCAGGGAGAAGGGTATTATGTCTTATTTCTGATTTCTCATTAACCATAACATGAAAAATGAATGGATTTCAGCTATAAAGTCCAATACACAATATACTTAAAGTTCGATTTGCATCTGCCCTAAAAGAACATCTTACACTATTTCATATAAGTGGAACAAAAAAATTATTCTCAAACTTGCCTCAATATCAACACAGTGGTTTTTTTTTTTTATTTTTTTTAACGTTTTATTCATTTTTGAGACAGAGAGAGACAGAGCATGAATGGGGGAAGGTCAGAGAGAGAGGGAGACACAGAATCCGAAACAGGCTCCAGGCTCTGAGCCGTCAGCACAGAGCCCGACGCGGGGCTCGAACCCACAGACCGCGAGATCATGACCCGAGCCAAAGTCGGCCGCCCAACAGACTGAGCCACCCAGGCGCCCCACAACACAGTGTTTTAAAAATGCAGCATAATTGGGGCGCCTGGGTGGCGCAGTCGGTTGAGCATCTGACTTCAGCCAGGTCACGATCTCGCGGTCCGTGAGTTCGAGCCCCGCGTCAGGCTCTGGGCTGATGGCTCGGAGCCTGGAGCCTGTTTCCGATTCTGTGTCTCCCTCTCTCTCTCTGCCCCTCCCCCGTTCATGCTCTGTCTCTCTCTGTCCCAAAAATAAATAAAAACGTTGAAAAAAAAAATTTAAAAAAAATGCAGCATAATTATCTGTATGGAAAATATCAGTTTCAATTTGCTCTCTCTCCCTTCTTATTGGCCGTCAACTCAAAAGAAAAGGATATAAATGAAATATTTACCTAAGAAATTATTTATGAAGGCTTTATGTTAGGAAAAACCTTACCAACAGTACAGCTGTCTTCAAGTACCACATCAACATTTCTGTCTCTGTACTCAACCCTGAAGTCCAACATCCGAGGTTGCCTTTCTACAATTTGCCTAGATGGCATTACAGGTCGAAATGCTGAAGAAGAAGAGGGAGCGGGAGCTGAAGCTGGGTGACTTGTTGGATCAAATGCAGGTCCTGGTATGGTCTCACCTCCATAGTCACTGAAATGTTGACATAAAAAGGATTATCATCAACCAAATCATTACAAATTACCACTAAGGATCCATTTCCATTCCTGGCTAGTGTTGATCTTCCTATCTTATGTTGTACTTCCTCCATAAAATCTTTCCTAGTGACTGAAGGCCACATTATTCTCCCTCCCATCCTTGACTTTCTATGTCTATTAACAGTATCATACATATCATTTAGCATTTAATCAGGTTTTTGCCTCGTTGTTAATAATGTTAGTAAAACATTATTTTAGTTTCTATGAATTAAGAACAGTGTCTTCATTCACTTTCATTTATTCACTGAAGCACATTATTTAATTCATTAACTCTACTTTCCACAAAACTATTTCATAACTTTACCATCCTTAAACTTCCATTCTCCCTATCACACTCCTCAGTCTTTTTAAACTTTTTTTTAAGTTTATTTATTTATTTTGAGAGAGAGACAGCACGAGTTGGGAAGGCAGTGACAGAGAAGGAGAAAGAGAAACCCAGGCAGGCTCTGTGCTGCCAGAGCAGAGCCCGACCCAGGGTTCAAACTCACAAACCGTGAGATCAGGACCTAAGCCAAAACCAAGAGACAGATATTTAATGAACTGAGGCACCCAGGTGCCCTGCACTCCTCAATCTTAAAAGATGATTTTTTTCCTACTGTGCAGAGAAAACGGATGCATGCCATCAAGAGGAAATTCCTTTACCTTTCTGATATCAAATCCACAAACTACCCATCATATGTACTCTTTTTTTTCTATAAAACAGAGGAGACATCATTCTATCTATACAAAATCTAAAACCATCTTCTAATAGCTTTGCATTATGGATTATGCTTTTCCTTTCTAGTATCTTCAACATCTCCTCTTCTGGATTCTTCTCAATAACATTTAAACACGTTCAAGTCTTAAAAATAAAATCTTTGCTCTGCCCACTTAATAGTTATCTCATTTGTAAAATGGGAAAATTAATTATATTTGCAGGGATTAAATCAGGTAAACATATGAAAAGCTTAGCACAATGCCTGGTGTCTAGTAAGATCTCAAACCTCAAACTCCATATATCCAAAGTTTAACTCCTTAATGTCTCCCCAAGCCTGATCCTCCTTCCATTATTCCTCACGTTAGCCACCCAACCAGAAACTCCTGGCATTATCCTTGACACCATGTTAAGTCATAAGTCATCCACCTTTCCCCTCTGAAGCTGACACCCTGGGGCAAGTCACAAGCACCTCATGTATGGTTTGATGCAAAAGCCTAATGTCTATGTACCCCTTGCTCCCTTGCATGTCATTCCAGATCACCACTAAAATGAAATTAAAGACAGAAATGTCTTAATATCATTTTTCTTCGATACTCCCCTCTGGTCTTTATACAGAGCTAAAGAGGCATATAAAGTCCCTGTATGATCCATATCCTATCTACCTTCCCATCCTTAGCTTGCTATGCTATCTTCATCTCTCTATGCCAATAGCCACAACAGCCTTTTATTTCTTCCATCTTACCTTGATCCTTCCCATTTCATGGGGGAACACACACTATTCCTTCTAAGAATATTCTTCCCATCTCATCCCTATATTCCATCTTTCTTCTAGTTAATTATATTCATACATATCTCAGATTGAACATTTTTCAACTCAGAGCATGTTTCACTACCTTAGACTGGTTCTAATTCCTCACCACCAACAATTATAATTGGTATTAATCATTTGACATTTAAGACCCCCGTAGAATATAAGTTCCACAAGGGCAAAGTTCCCATTGGTGTTTTTAATGGCCATATTTTCTGCCTAGAGCTCAAGAATTCACAGAGAAGGTACTTAAATATTTAACAAATAAGTAAAGAAATAATTATTAAATGATTTGGTTTTTCTCTCACTTAATTTATCATATATAGCCACTTTTTCCCCCATTGCTGGGAGGAATAGGAAAGAAGGGAATATAAGGAATGCTTCCATTGATACATTATTGTATATATGTTCCACCACTAAAACTACAAGCTCACAAGCTCTATTCTAAAACATCTTTTTTCTTACCCTAAATTTGAGGAAAAACAATGGACTGGCAACCTGAACAGGACCAAGAATGACTAAAAACACACATATAAGCAGTATTCATTCAAGTCAGGAAAAAAAAAATTACATTTACTTCACACTATTGCTTTGATTAGTGTTAACCAAATTTATATTACAAAATTGATTTAGTGAGTTGTGTGATCAGTCTTTTAAAGAACAGGATAGGAAACAAATTATCAGCATGTGGCACTTAATAGTTAGGACCAAGTATTGGTTCCTAAACTTTTTGATTCTGATACAAATTTGCATATGTGTGTTTTGGATTCCAAGCATTCCTCATTGTAGGTCCTGGCCAAAAAAGTGTGATCTCAGAGTTAAGATACTCTAGTAATCACTGATGCAAATACAAAACCCAAAACTCCCAGCTGTTAAGCTCAAGGAAAGTAATCTTAGAAGGAAGACATGGAAAAGAAAATGACCAAAGCAGGAAAGACTATAACTGTTGGAATTCAAATTGAGCTCCTAAATATCTATGAACAGAATGTTGTGTAAGGTTACTTAGTATCTCTAAATTTTGTCACAACTTCTCAGAACCTCGGAAAAATAGCTGAAGTTAATAGGCTGGCCACTGACTTACTGTTTGCTTAACTCCAAATTCATTCTTCTTTTAAATATTTTTTTTTAATGTTTATTTTTGACAGAGAAAGAGAGTGCGAGCAGGGGAGGGACAGAGACAGAGGGAGACAAAGAATTCAAAGTAGGCTCCACGCTGTCAGTGCAAAGCCCAACATGGGGCTCAAACCCCAACATGGAGCTCAAACCCACAAACCATGAGATCACTATCTGAGCTGAAACCAAGAGTCGGGAAGCTGATTGAGCTACCCAGGCACCCCCAAATTCATTCTTCTGTAGTCTATACTGTGATGCTGGTGCTAGCATTCTCCAAAATTCTATTTATTTTGGCATATGTTTCCCTAATAGATTCTGCATATAGGGGATACTAGCTAGGGATTATTTGTGAGGAGAGAAGGAAAGACTTCCTTCTTCCTGTTTGCATATATTTCTATCAGTACCATCCTGTAGCTTTCAGTCTCCTGCTTTTTTCGGCATTCACATAACCAGTTTCTTGACATCTCCTCAGATACCAGTAGCAGCTAAACAGTATGCATTCCACAGTGGCCTAATCCTCACTCGGATCCAAGGGGCTCCTCTGAGCTTCAAAGTTCTGTTAATCCCTTTGACCTAGACCTAAGAGTGCTGACTTCCTGAAGCAGTTATTATATCAAAGTTTTTTCAGTTTACTTTTTTACTGTTCCACACCTGTGTAACCAATCCTACATTAAATTCCCTTTGTTGAAATACCCATTTCTTTTTTGATAATGGAGGCATCACAGGAAACAAAATTCAGGAATTGGCTTGATTATGTCCTTGACCTTCAATACACTGCTGAGCTCCTTGCCAATGGAAAATGAGATGCTAGTGATCCAAGTCATGCACTGGCATAATGATTAATTACATTATCACTTACAGTTCATTATGATCACATGCCTATTAAAACAAGTGCCTAAGGGGACCAAATGGCTATTGCACGTGGCCATTATGATAGTAATGACAATAAAGACTAGGAGCTGGCTGCTTCTGAATCTAATGGAAAGCTTAACAGAAGAAAATGACACACTTAGGGTTATTAACTTTCAGTTCAAGCCATGAGAAGAAAGCTATAGAACTTCTGAAGTAGCACTTTCTTATTTCCTATAACCACAGGTATGATCCTGCTGAGAATCACACACAAAATTTAATTTTGCAGCTTGCATAATTATAGTGAAAGTTGAATATATATACTTCCTAAATCTCTTCTGTGAAAATTACAGCACAGTTTTCAAAGGAGTGGGATCCTAAAATATGGAATGGAGATACCCAAATGGGTTCAGATGAAGGTTACAATCTTGAATCCATGGTGTCCTTCTGAACCTCTTTTGTAAGCAGAGACATGACTAAAGTTAGCCTCCTCTTGTTGAAAACTAGTAATGATCTTACTTGAGACCATTGCCTTGAAAAGGGATGCCTATTCTCAAAACCTACCCCCACCATTCCTTCTTGCCTCTAAAATCAAATTGAGGTAGGCTCCAAGAAAGTAAGCACAATGTTTTAACTGAGCGAGGGCTTAAATCCAAAAATAATTATAAAATTTTGATAAATTATATCAGTAAAAACCTAGGGAACAGGCAAGGAAATCAATTTGAAGCGAATTTGACCAAAAGAGTTTGGGTAGGGCCAAATATAACATGTTTGCTTAAGCAGCTCTAAGTACCTCTAATAGTTTGCTTGTTGACTGAAACTTAAGTCCCAAAGGAGTCTACATTTAATAAGGATGAAATGCCCAAACTTTCCTGGCAAAATGTAGAAGAAATTCAGATGCTTAGAAAAATAAAGCTTAAGTGGATTACCATGTACAGTCTGAACATACATATATCTTCCTAGTACATCACCCATGAGGTCCCAGAGGACGAGGACATTGCACTAAAGCATTCAGAAATACATTTATTTGTAAAAGTGTCTGCCTTCTTAAAAAAAACTGTAGAGGCTGTCTTCTGTGGATTGGGAATGACATGGGGAGATGAAACCACTGAATAAGCCTCCCTAATGGGCATGATGAGATGCCAGAGTGTTGAGGTCAAATGGCAGAATTTAGTAAGAAGAAGGTGGGAACAATTATGTTAACAGACAACAGAGACAAAATGCAGCAATCAGAAGATTTCAACCTCCAGAGATCTTTAGAAGTATTTAACTGAACATGATTATATCTAAGGAACAAAATTAAAAGTCAGCCAACTAAAATATTACTTGATCTAAAAACATGAGAAACCCTAGACCTGGTAGCCTAAAACCTGAGGTCCATAACCACAAAGGAGAGTCATAGTCACTCTCAGTTTCCAAACACAAGTTGTTTCACAAAGCCCCTGATCCCCACAAAGACAATGCAACAGGACCACACATATATATTGTAAATTTTCCTCTAAGACTTTACCTAAGAGACCTGCAGCCTTCAACTAGAGTGCCTGTGTACCAATAAAAGGAAAATATCTAAATCTTTAGGGGATTACTAGATGTTAACTCTAAACTGATACTAATTCCTAGGGATATAAAAGTGGAAGATTATGATGGTAAATCAAGTTTTGGCCCAAGTCCACTCATACTATATTCAAACAATCTGTCAACCTATCATGCAATTTCTTCTCCAGATTCTGAAAGTATAATTGAAAGAGACACCTTCAGTAACTGGCAGACATCCCATATTGGCTTCCTGATCCATGGAGTTAGGGTTACTACATAGGAAGGGATAACAGGAGGAAACTGATCTTTTTCTCTATATTAATTTGCAATTACCAAGACAAGCATTTTATTTTTACCCAGAAGGGTAAACAATATACCTTCACTGCCTTTTCTAAAAGATTATGTAAACTCTCTCTAGCATAATAATCTAGTCTAGAGAGATCTTGATCACCAAGCATTCCACAAAACAACATTACGTTGATAACAATGTGAACTGATCCTGAAGAACAATAGTAGCAAGCACTGAGATGCTTTGTCTTATCAAATTAGAAGATACATGCCTCAAAAATGCAGGATCTCACCACCTTGGTGAAGTTTCTGGGGTTCAGTGGCCATAAACAAGTCAGGGTAAAAGGCAGTTGCTGTATCTTGCACTTCCCATCAATAATAAGAGATAACTAAGTTAACAGAGGAAGGAAAGATTTAGACTGGGAAAAGAAAAGATGGTTGTGTATACATGCTCACACCAACCAAAAACAAACTGCTAAAGCATAACAGCCTCCAAACAAAGATACCCCAAAAAGATAGCAGTGAAAGAAAAGCCTCCCAGTGGGGAGAACTTGATATTGTACCACAGGTTGACCTTTTCATTTAGAAAGAGAGATTGCCTGTGGTACAAATCTATACTGAATCACAAGCAATAGCTTATAGGTTGGCCAGCTGATCAGGACTTGGAAAGAATAAAACAAAATTAGGTGACAAGGAAGTCTGGGCGGAATTTATGAAAATGGATCTTTTAGAATGGACAGAATGTAAATATATGTTTTAGGGGAATGTTGCCTATAGGCTATCCGCTGGGGAAAAAAGGCTCTCAGTGTGGCGTAAGATAACAATGTTCTATTGTTGTGAGTCAGCTTTTTCCCTTACTACCCTAGGACTGTTCAATGCATTAATGTATAATGTAGTCATGCCAAAAGGAGGGAGGTTAGAGCACAATATCAACTTCCCCTTACCAAGTCTGAATCTGGCTACGGAAACTACTGAGTGTCTAAACTGCTACCAACAGAGACTAATACTGAGCCCCTAATATGGCATCATTCCTTAGGGATCTGGTAATGGATCATTTCTATCATGGAGGAGGAAACAATCTGTTCTCACTTAAAAAGACACTTTTCTGGATATGAAATTGACTTCCCTGATGTAATGATTCTGCCAGTAGCAACATTCATGTATTGAGGAAATGCTTATTGATCTATGGCTTCCCCTTGTTCTAAACAAGGAACTCATTTCACAGCAAAAGAGGTATAGTGCTGGTATCATTCATATATCCTGTTACCCTGAAGCACCTAGCTTGTCAAAACAGTGGAATGTCCTGCTGAAGACAGTTATGGCACAGGTTGGGAGACAACATACTCAAAGCTTGAGGCTCCACATTAAAGGATGTGGTGTATGCTTTATATCAGTGACCAAAACCATGATGTTTCTCATACTACCAGAAAACATGGGTATGAGAATTAAGCAGTGGTAGTGGTTCCTTTTATTATGCCTAACAACTTAACAGAATTTTTGTTTCCTGCTACTTTAGGCTCTGGTGGTTCAGAGATCACAGTTCCCAAAAAATGTAATGTTTCCACAATACTTTCGCAGAATTAGAACCTGAGAATGCCACTTGGCAGTTCTGTACTCCTCAGACTATTGAATCAACTAGCAAATGAAGGGATACTAAGTGAGGTGAAAGGTCCTGATTACCAAACTGGATTGCTGCTCTACAATGGACTATTTTCTGGTCTTCTCTAGGTTCCCTCAATGAGTTAAATAATAGACAAAGAAACATACAATATATCTGCCTCGGTCAAAAAATAAATATGAGTTGATAAACACCATCCTTAGTCAATGAGGAAAATTACACTACTGGTTCATAAAATTTTTAGGAAACAGGGGCGCCTGGGTGGCTCAGTTGGTTAAGCATCCAACTTCAGCTCAGGTTATGATCTTGCAGTCTGTGAGTTTGAGCCCCATGTTCACCTCTGTGTTGACAGCTCAGAGCCTGAGGCCTGCTTCAGATTCTGTTTCTCCCTCTCTCTCTGCTCCTCCCCTGGTCATCCTCTGTCTCCCTCTCTCTCAAAAATAAATAAACATTAAAAAAAACTTTTTTTTAATTTTTAGAAGACATAGCATGTGCTGTCTACTAACATGAGTAATTCATTAGCTCTTCCTTCTAACAATAACTGCCTGGAAAAATAATGTTTAAAAAGTTTCTGGACAATATGCTAAATAAATATTATACCAAGATGTAGTAAATAAACATGCACACATTTGATGTTTTATGATTAAATTGTTTACATTTATGACAGCATAAGTTACACAGTTTATAAACATATGGTATTAGTAGTATATTGTCTAGTGAAATAAGCCTTGGAGGATGAGGCAGAAGACTTGCTTATATTCCTGACTCTATCAACATCATGCTATATCATCTGGGCCAAGTCATTTCATGCCTTATCCTACCTATAAAACGAGGGATAGTAACATCTTTGCTTTGCTTACAACTAAAATAGTCGTAATTGCCTTTGCTTGCTTACAACTAAAATAGTAACTGTATTAACAAAGCTGTGGGATAAAGACCTTACACACGTGTATAAATTCCAACTTTTTTACCCAAAGGAAAAAATCTTAAAACAAAGGTGTGACATTGTCTAGTTTACTGAGTAAATTTACCTGAGTAAATTTATGTCAACTCTCTACCCTTCAGTTTCCTCATCTATGAAATATGAACACTTATCTCTTGAGGGTTATAGTAAGTATTAAATGATGAAATATATGTCAATTACCTGACACAGTGCCTTAAGCATTAGGAAAATGTTAATTTCTTTGCTTTGAACTTTATGGGTACATTAAAAACCATATTCCCACTTTTGAATTCATACAAATATCTGATTTCAAGAAAAGCTATAAAGCACAGGGATTGGGCTGTTCTCCTTCCAAAAGTAATTCATATTAAAAAAATATTTTTGGTAGCTCTTTCCTCCGTTGAGGTATGAACTGACAAGTTAAGAGTCAGCTGTATTCACAGACTATATTCAATTTTACTATAAAAGTCAAATAAACAAAAATCCTTTTAACTACCTACATATACCATTCTTACTACTGTGTCTTCCACTTTCAGTGTTAAGTAAATGAGAAACTAACATTTTCTTTTCCTTTGGTCAATAGATCTACAAAAGGAATTTTCAGTTATGTCAAGTCCACACTGATTTCAAAGCTGAAGAAAAAGGTTAGGAAGGGAAAGAGTTGAAGACTATTACTAGATACAACTGATTTTCTTCTGTGCACATAAATCATTGCTTTAACAAGCAAACAAAATAAACAAAACCCACTCTGATAAAAGTTAAACCTCAAATATTACAGTAACCTCATTAGAAGTCAATTTAGTGCTGTATCTTTACTTATATTAAGCAAAAACTATCATCTTTGACAGGAGAGGTGGAATGTTTCCAGGGATGAAGGAATTTCTACAGTTCACCCATAGCATAATACTGTTAATGTTAAGATATATCCAATATGTACTCAGAACCCAGCAGCTGAATCCACAAGGGTTTAGCAAGCAAAAATTTTGGCACAAAAAGTGGAATAACATTTACTCAAGAATAAAACTGGAGCCATATTTAGCAGTCTAAACCTTTTTAAACCAAAGCGGGGGGAAAAAAAAAAGATCATGAAGGTTCCTGTAATCACCTGGTTTGCTTTCTAGACAAGGGTTTCAATAAAACTAAATGCTTTTGAACCAAAAAAGAAATAAAGGAAAAAAGAAAAAAAAAAGAAGAAAAGAGTAAACAAAAAAATTTTGGTACAGACTCTGGAAATCAGCCACATTTACTCTGGATGGAAAGTCTTTCTCACAGTTTTTTTTGTGTTTTTGTTTTTGTTTCTTTTAGGGAACAGGTCTGTAATCACTAAGGATAGTATTGGTACCAAACAAAATTTGCTTCCTTTCTAAATATAGACAATTTCCTATAAAGTACAGCACATTTTGCAATTCATGGTGAATTTTTTGACAGTTTTGCAACAGCACTTTTCTTTCTCTTCAAAACAACCTCATTCCTAGTCTGCTGTTTCTGTTTGCCTCATCTGCACTTAGCAGATCATGCTTCAGTGACTTAGAAATCCCAGCCACCAAAATTCAAGCCAAAGTTTGAATGGGGGATGGGGGGAAATCAAGTAATTAAACTACACTTGGAAGGGAGAATGGTTTTACCTCCTATGACTTTATAAGTGTCCTCTTTTAATCCAAACCAGAGTCTCCAATTTTAAGGAAAGAAAACTTAAGAAAAGTTACTTCTAATTTAAGGAATTATTATTTTGTAACTTAGAGTTCTCTTGGCATCATCTTCCAATTTTACCTCCCGGCAATGACACAAAACCATGAAGACCATTCCACATGTTAACAATGGATTCTTCAGATGAAATAGTTCAATGTTCTAGGAAGTTTCATCAATTAAGAACTTACTGAAATTGTTGCAAGTTATCATATACTTAATTTAGAAAACAAAAGTGAGTGGGAAAAAGAATGTAGTAAACTGGTTGGAGACAAAGGCTGAATTGGTAGATGATAACCATGTTTTAGAGCTGCTGAGATTCAGTTCTTTCCACTTTATGAATTAGAATATGACCTTGAAAAGCTTTCTTTCTTCCTTTCTTTTTTATTTTAGAGACAGAAAAAGACAAACAGTGTGCAGGCAAGCAGGGGAGAGGTGCAGAGGGAAAGAGTGAGAGGATCTCAAGCAGGCTCCACACTCAGTGCAGAACTTGACACGTGGCTCGATCCCACAACCTTGGGATCATGACCTGAGCTGAAATCAATAGTCAGACACTCAACCGAATGAGCCACCCAGGCACCCGAAAAGCTTTCCTAAAAATAAAATAAAACCAGCTTTAAAAATAGTACCACCCATTCTGAAATAACATAATACAGTTAAAAGCTACAGACTTTAGGAAATTGATATAATAAAAATGTCTGTAAGAACAGTAACAATATTAATGAGCTTCTACACCAAAGAATGCTGTATCAAATGGTCTATCAAAAAGTGAAACAAAAAGATTAACAATTGTCTCTTTTTGCTTTGCTAAATTCTCATCCTATCATTAAGCACCTTATAACATACCTTTGTAGAATGCCATTTTCCTGGGGTATTACACCATTGATAGCTGCCTGCAAACAAAAAACAGAGAAGCCCATTTAACAAAAAAAAAAAAAAAAAAAAACCAAAAAACAAAAAAACAAAAGAACAAAAACAAAAAAACAGAAAAACAAAAAACAAAAACAAAAACAGAAAAATGCTCAGAGATGGGGTGGGGTGGAGAAGACTGTACAGGAAAATAAGTGTAATTTTGGAAAATAAACTGTAAACAAATACTAAATGTTTCCCTAGTAATACAAAATATTCTCTAAAATGTTTCTCTACTTGCTATAATAAAACCGTATTTTAAGAAAAAAAATGCATTTGGCATATAATATACCCAAATCTTGAGTCATAAAAAGCTTAGTTCCAGTCTTCATTCAAGCAAAACACCCACAAAACCAATGTTTAAGAATGTCAGAACAAGTAAAATCAGTACCATAAAGTAATATTTTTAACATTATTTCCTTCTTCAGATTAAGATATAAAATCACAAATGAAAAATTCCAGTAAGAATTTTAGAATTAGCTCAGAAATTAAATTCACTCTTTCATGTTATAATTATAAATCTTCATAAAAAGACCATCTAGAAGGAAAAAACGTAGAGGCATAAATTCTTTGATAAACACAATACCACAATTGTACTAGGTTATAAAATGAGGCAGGAGCATCACTGGGAAGTTTCCATAAAACATTCCTGAAGTTGGTCTCTATCCTAACAAGTCACCAATTACTCAGAACATAGCACAGAGGTGACATGATACGGACGTTTTTGCAGACTACTAAGCAAACAGGCTGCTACATCCTGGATTGTCACTACAGGTAATAGAGAAGATTCACTGGAGGAAAAACTTTGCATTTCCAACTCTGCCTCTACATCATAACAACTTCTTCCCTCTCCATGCCCATCCAAGTCCACATCAAAATGAAAAAACAAACAAACAAAAAACCTAACACTTCAATGCTTTATCAGCTGCCTGAAAATCATCTCCAAAAAGGAGTTTGTGTATTTGGTGAAACATTAATCTAAATATTTGCCAGAAGTGGGTCAAGTTTACAATGTTATTCTGTAGAATGGAAACAGAGTAGAGTGTAAGGTACTTCCTATCAATTTTGAGAGTTGTAATGCTCCACTGGCAAAAAACAAAGAAAGAAAGAAAGAAAGAAAGAAAGAAAGAAAGAAAGAAAGAAAGAAAGAAAGAA
>NW_024412388.1:40749643-40780846 GCF_014898765.1 Herpailurus yagouaroundi
GAAAGAAAGAAAGAAAGAAAGAAAGAAAGAAAGAAAGAAAGAAAGAATCACAGATTAATACAGAGAGTGGATTCCATAGAACCCTGACAACTCTGGAGGCTCATAAATCCTTTGAGCCAAACATGCTAACATGGGTTTTCAAAGCCACAAATGCAATGGAAGCATCTCTGTCTACAGCCAGGTCAATTATCTCTTTTCTCTTGACAGCAATGGTTCCACATACAAATATCTTCTTTGCTAAAAATTAGGAAAACAGTAAGAGAATTTTCTGTGCTGTTGGAAAAGAAACAAAATACCAGAGTTTGGAAAGACTGTGTTCAAATTTTCACTCAGGAATGCCAAGGTGTAATGGAAAGAATATTAAGGATTTATAAAGTCCAAAATTTGAATCTAGACTTTCCCACTTATTAATTTTATGATATGTTCTATAATCACTGAACCTCTTTCAGCCTGTTTCCTCATCTCTATAATGAACTATACCCTCAGCCAAACTGGGCCTTTTTGTTCCTCAACAGCATCAAGTTCCTCTAGTTCTTAGGTCTTTTGAAGATATTATGTCTGTTTGAAATGCTCTTTCCTTGGGGCGCCTGGGTGGCGCAGTCGGTTAAGCGTCCGACTTCAGCCAGGTCACGATCTCGCGGTCCGTGAGTTCGAGCCCCGTGTCAGGCTCTGGGCTAATGGCTCAGAGCCTGGAGCCTGTTTCCGATTCTGTGTCTTCCTCTCTCTCTGCCCCTCCCCCGTTCATGCTCTGTCTCTCTCTGTCCCAAAAATAAATAAACGTTGAAAAAAAAAATTTTTTTTTAAAAATGAAATGCTCTTTCCTCATTTCTTGTCTGGCTAAATCTTAATGATAACCAGAATTTCTGTTAGATACACTTTTTCAAATAATACTTCTTTGGTCAACCCCCATCTATATAGGTTTATGCTCACATAGAACCCTGTGCTTTTCCTTCATAGTAATTAATAATTACTTATTTGGTGGTTGTTTTATGTCTGTCTTTCTCAATAGGGTGTAAGCTCTGTGACAGACAAGACAATAACAATTTTGTTCACTACTTTATCCCCATTGCCTAGCACAGTGCAGGAACTAAACAGCACTCAATACTTATTTGTTAAATTAAGGATGATAGGGAGTACAAAAATGAAAAACAAAACAAAACAAAACAAGTCACACAGCCAAGTGACCAAAGCTCAAAAAGTTTCCTAGATGAAATAATGTCTCAACCAAGACTGAAGGATAAGTGAAAACTAGCAAGAAGGGGTAGGACACAACACTGTCCAGGAACAGTGACATACCTCCGCTTTCTTTTTCCTAGATCTTAGATCGTTTTAAATAATGTATTTCATTTTGGATAGGAAGTTAGTTTCTGACCTCAACCTTATGTACATAATAAATTCTGTACATAAATATGTAAAATGCAATCCAGAATGAAGGTACAATAAAAGTATAATTTGCTAAAGGAATATAGAATAGGGAAAGAGATTTTTATGAGGATTAAGTTTCAGAAAAGAGATGGCATTCGATCTGGACACTGAATAATGAGTGGATACAGAAGCAAAGGAAAATTTCAGAAGAGTTCAATTTTGAACATGTTAACTTTGAAGTGACAGTAGGATATCATTTGTTTAGTTAACAAGTATGTTATTAATTGCCAACTACATACCAAGCTCTGTGCTAGGCAATGGAGATATACTAATAAATATAACATAGCTTGCATTCTAGCAGGGACAAAAATATATTCAATAATTAATTTTACTATAAGCAGTTCAGGTAATATCCAAATGGAGACAAAAGTAATTTAAAAATTCAGAGGTAGATTAATTAAAGCTATATATGTTTAAAGGCAAATAAAAGAAGCCCTAAAAATATTTTAATTCTCCCTCCCTATAAGCTTTCTTCTTTGGTGAAAACAAGAGAGATAGAGTATTGGGGAATTCATACATGTAAGAAAAAGACAAGAGAAATCTAATGACAAAAATTAATATAGAAGGGTTAGATATAAGGGCAAAAACCATGAATATGTCACAGAGGGAGCAAAGAAGGTACTGTAGGGAAGGATTAGACAAAACTGAAAAATGTGAAAATAGTCTAATTTTACGAGGCCTAAGAAGAGATTATTAAACATATTTTTTAAGTTTTAGTAATAATTAGCTTATAAAAGGCTAAAAAATACATGGGAAATAAAGTATAACTCTTTTTTTTTTTTTAACGTTTTATTTATTTTTTTGGGACAGAGAGAGACAGAGCATGAACGGGGGAGGGGCAGAGAGAGAGGGAGATACAGAATCAGAAACAGGCTCCAGGCTCTGAGCCATCAGCCCAGAGCCCGACGCGGGGCTCGAACTCACGGACCGCAAGATCGTGACCTGGCTGAAGTCGGACGCTTAACCGACTGCGCCACCCAGGCGCCCCTAAAGTATAACTCTTGAAACAGTGTTTAAAGTATAAAAATAGGATTATCAGTATAATACTCATTATTCTCAGTATATACACATTAGTTACTAACAAACCACCATTTTTCCAGGCTTCAATGATTACATCATCATAGCATTATCATCAGCTCTATTCTTATCAGCAGCCTCCTCAGCTGGTTAATCTCCAAATTACTGATTGCAGATAAGTAAAAATAAATATTTAATACATTTAAGTTACAAGAATTTATAATTAGAAAAAAACATTTAAAAGTTTATGATAATAGAAATAATAAACACATTTTCATTATACATATACATATATATAATCATATATATTATTAGTTGACAGAATTAAGAATATAGGCAACTCTACATATTCCACATCTTTGGAAAGCCTGTGAACTAGAATAGTAATTATTATTGTTAACACTGGCTTTGTTGTGTCCATTATCCATTTTTCCATCTCCTGAACATACTTAATATATAGAAAAATACTTTCTAAAATTAGTATACTTTTGTTCAATTTGAAATTACTACTCTATGTCAGATTCAAAATATTTTCAAAATAACTAAAAACTAAACATTGGGTCCACAAAGTACAGTACTAGTATTTTAGCATTCACAACTCTGATCTTGCCATCAAGTGAATTCTTCAAACAAATACAGACTTTCTCTCCTCCAATCATACTGATCCTTTACAGAATATCCTCTTTTCCACCAGTTCAAATTCCTTCATTCTTTTATTCACTGAGCACAGTGCTGGAGAAAATATAAAAATGATGAGACACGTTCCTCCCAGGACAGGCAGTTATAGAAACAACTAATTGTAAAGCAATGTGAAAGGCAATATAGGATCATGAAGGAAGGAATGCCTATTGTTGCCTAATGGAGTTGAAGACCCAGATGTGAATCATTTTCGTCAAGAAAATTTAACTGACTCACACTACCTTTTTCTCAATGATTTTTCTTCCTTTATTTTTTTTTTTTAAGTTTTTACTTAAATTCTAGCTAACATACAGGGTCATATTAGCTTTAGGTGTACAATTAAGTGATTCAACACCGGTGCTCATCACAAGGGCACTCCTTAATCCCCATCACCTATTTAACCCATCCTCCCACCCACCTCTCCTCTGGTAACCATCAGTTTGTTCTCTATAGTTGAAGTCTGTTTCTTGGTTTGCCTTAAAAGTCTCAATGATTCTTCCACTGTGTTGTACTTACATAGCACTCATGCATCTTATTCATTCATTTGATATTTCATTCACTCATTCCAACATTAACTCATCCCACAAATATTTAATTAATCATCTGGAACTATTCTGAGTATTGAGAAAACAAAAGAAGATATCAGTGTCCACACTAAATTGATAAAATCATCCTCCTCTCATGATTTCACCCTGAGTAGAGCCAATCAGAAGTATTTTAAGAGCCCATCATTCTACAGCTATGAATTGTGGAATTTTCACCTTTAATCTTGTATTGGGGGGAGATGGAGGGACACTGTGTGTCTCCTCTACTCTCAATACTCCACTACAAACAATACTACTTCACCTGACACCAGATGTGTGGGTTTTCTATACATCAAGCAATTCTGCAACACCAGCTAAGTGTTCTACAATTTAACTCAATTCTGACACTGTCTACCAGTATCAGATCCCACCAGTTAAGGGCTCAGGACCATAAAACTACTCCCCACCTCCCCCTCTTCAGATGCTCATCACAAAGTCCAGACTGTTACCTGTGCTTCTGACCCACCTGCCATACATCAGAGAGTCCCACAACCCTCTCTTCAATTAATTTGCTAGAGCGGCTCAAAGAATTCAGGAAAACATTTTACTTCTTAATTTACTGACTTATTATAAAAGGATACAATTCAGGAAAAACTAGGTGGAAGAGATGCCTACAGAAAGGTATGTGGGAAGGCATGTGGAGCTTCCATGCTTCCTCTAGGCACACTCTCCCTCCACATATACTACTCCCCAACCTGGAAGCTTCCCAACCTGCATTATTGGGATTTTTATGGAAGCTTCAATTACATAAGCATGATCAATCACTAATTCAATTTCCAGTCCTTCTCC
Source organism: Herpailurus yagouaroundi (assembly GCF_014898765.1). NCBI lineage: Eukaryota > Metazoa > Chordata > Mammalia > Carnivora > Felidae > Herpailurus > Herpailurus yagouaroundi. The sequence goes on from NW_024412388.1 coordinate 40,754,137, forward strand.
CCTTCCTGGAGGATAGAGTAGGACTGATTGAAGCTTCTAATCATGGTTTGGTCTTTCTGGTGACCAGCCCCCATCCTGAAACTATCCAGGAGCCCAAAAGTCTCCTCGTTAGAACAAAAGACACTCGTATCACCCAGGAAATTCCAAGGGATTTAGGAGCTCTATGGTCAAGAACTAGGATCAAAGGGGCGTCTGGGTGGCTCAGTTGGTTAAGCATCCAACTTCAGCTCAGGTCATGATGTCACGGTTCATAAGCTCAAGCCCCGCCTCGGGCTCCATGCTGACAGCTCAGAGCCTGGAGCCTGCTTCGGGTTCTGTGTCTCCCTCTCTCTCTCTGCCCCTACCCCTGCTCATGCTCTGTCTCTTTCTCTCTCAAAAATAAATAAATGTAAAAAAAAAACAAAACAAAACAAAACTAGGGTCAAAAATGAAATAGCAGAACAAAAGATGCCACTAGTATTATTCTTATCACTTAAGAAATTATAAGGGTTTTAGAAGCTCTGTGTCAGAAACTGAGGGACAGAGACCAATATATTTTTTTCTATTATTTCACAGACCTTATTAGTATTCTGTTAATCAAAGGAGCTATAAGAAAAGGATCCATTTTGGGATGAAAACTTTCCCAGCTACAAAAGTGACAGGCCAAAGAAACAAAAGTAGATATAAATGTCCACACTAAATTGTAGAGTTCTAGAGAAAGAATATGAGATAATGGTGGGAAACCAATGAGGCCTCAAAAAAGATGCTCTACACCATTTTCTCCCTCTTTCTTTCTGGGCAGAAAGGAAAGTTTTTTTCCACAAATGATTATTTAATTTTCTGTAAATATCTGTAACAGACTGTTTCCAACAATCTACTATATTTATACTCTTCTAAATGTTCTTTCAAATTCCTCCTTGCAAACATGTTCATCACTATGATAACCCTTCTTCAAGTACTCTATTGATAACTCTTCCTTCCACTGATTATAAACTTCAATAGAGGAATATATAAGATACTAAATGAAGGCAAAGGCAAAACAGTGGAAGTAATTTGAATGCCAGGAAAAAGCTGGGAAGAAGGGGTGATGTTTGAACCAAATGTTAAAGCAGAGCTCTTCTAGGGGGAAAAGCTGAGTAAGAGCATTCAGGGGAAAAAAATCTTTTTTTTCTGTAAGTCCATTCAAGAAGTGGAAACTAGTTTTGTGTGGCTTCAGCAAAGGTTTGGGTGAGGAAGCAGTGAGGAGCCAGTTGGAAAGGTAAGCAAGAGGTAGATTATGAGAAGCAGTATAAATACAAGCATTAAAAGTTTTACTTAACCTGAAGATAATGGGCAGGCAACTGCTGCAACTGAAATTTGCCCTTCAGGAACATCATTTGGTCAGCACTGTGAAACACGAATTGAAAAGAGAAAATTGTTGAGAATGATGCCCAGGCTTCTGGCTTGGGTAACTGAGTAGACTGTTCCTGCTCCAGTCCTCCCAATCATCACAACTGGCAAGCAATTCTAAAGATTCCGTCACTCAAGTCAAAAATATATACTCATCCTCAATTCCTTTCTCTCACATTCCACATCTGACCTATGAGAAATTCTACTTGCCAAATGTAGAATCTCCTCGATTACCACCCTATCTAAACCATCATCTTTCCTCTGGATTTCAGTAGTTTCCAAACTGGTCTCCCTGCTTCTGTCTTTGCCTCACTTGCTTACTGCTTGTTCACACAGAAGCTACCATGATGCTTATAATTGTCAAGTCAAATAAAACCCTTTCCATACTCTAATGCCTGCCTATACCAGCAGAGTAAAACTCAATGACTGTATTCTGACCTTGTAAGAAGACTGTATTAGCTGGCTCCAGCTCCTTCACTGACATCATCTTCTTACAATATCTCTGAGGTTCACTTACTCTAGTTGCTCTGATTTCCTTACAATTTCTTGAACAAGTGAAATATGCTCCCACATCAAACCCCTTATATTTATTTTTCCTTCTGCCTACAATGCTCTTTAGATATCCACATATCTCACTCCCTCACTTCAGTAAGGTTTCTACTCAAAGGTCATCTCAGAAAGACTTTCCCTAACCATTCTATCTAAAAGAGAACCTCTTAGCCATAACACTCTACCTAACAAATTGTTTGTCTTTTTGTGTTATCTGTCTAACCTCATCCTTTTGTGAGATCCAAATGACCTTATTTTGTTCACTGATGTGTCCTCAACACCAACAATGCCTGGTCCCTAGGTGTTGTGAGTTAACATATACTGAATACATGAATGAATATGTATTCATGAACCCCAGAACATGAGCAAAGTGACAGGCTGGTGAGGATAGGGAGATTTGAGGCCTTCGGTTTTAGGCATATTGATTTTGAAGTATACTTGGAACATTCATATAGAAATGTCTTGGGGCGCCTGGGTGGCTCAGTCAGTTGAGCGCCCGACTTCAGCTCAGGTCATGATCTCACAGTTTGTGAGGTTGAGCCCCGTATTGGGCTCTGTGCTGACAGCTCAGAGCCTGGAGCCTGCTTCAGGTCTGTGACTCCCTCTCTCTCTGCTCCTCCCCTGCTCACACCCTGTCTGTCTGTCTGTCTCTCTCTCAAAAATAAACATTAAAAAAAAAATTGTTTTTTAAGACATATCCAAGAGATCAAGAATGTAAAATGTGTGAGTTCAATATTCTGACTTTGGAGTCATGGGTCATCTACTTGAAAAGTATTTGGAAAAAATAGAACTACCAAATGATCCAGCAATCTCACTTCTGGGGATATATCTGAATTAATTGGAAGCAGGGTCTCAAAGAGATACTTGTATACTGATGTTCACAGCAGCACTATTCACAACAGCCAAGAGGTGGAAGCAACCCAAATGCCCATTAATAGTAATGAATAAAGAAAACAGGGACACCTGGGTAGCTCAGTCAGTTAAGTATCTGACTCTTGATCTCAGTTCAGGTCTTAACCTCAAGGTCAAGGTTATTATATATATAATGTATACATAATTAAAAATTATATATATAAATAAATATATATATATATATATATTATATATAAGAGAAAATGTGGTATACTCATACAATGGAATACTATTCAGCTTTAAAAAAAGGAAATACTGTCACAGACAATAACATGGATAAACCTTGAGTGCATTGTTAAGTGAAATAAGCCAAAAAATGTCAAATGTCAAAAAATGACAAATACTGTATGATTCTATTCATATGAAATACTTAGCATAGTGAAATTCATAGAAACAGAAAGTAGAATGGGAGGAGGGAAAAAGGTAAAGTTGTAGATTAATAGGTACAGAGTTTCAGTTTAGCGAGATGAAAACATTCTGGAGATCTGTTTCACAACAATGTGAATATACTTAACACTATTAATTTACTCAAAAAAGAATAAGATGGTACACTTTATGTTTTATGTTATAAAACCAACTTTTTAAAAAGTCTTTGCAAAAGTCTCACGAATGTATTAAGTTTATCCAAAATGAAGGATAATGTGAACAAAGAAATGGCTCATGATGGAATCTATGGAATGTCAGTATTTAAGGAGTACGTATGAAAAACAAAATCAGAGAATATATTAAAAAGAAGTTATCAGAGAAGTAGGAGGAGATACATATATGCTCATCTGAGCCTCAACATAAATCTCAGTTACAGTTACATATATGCATTAACCAAATTTGTAATGGTGCAATTGGCCCCAGGGAATTTACCAAATATGATGACCTACTGTCATTAATAAAAATGGATAAGGGGCGCCTGGGTGGCGCAGTTGGTTGGGCGTCCGACTTCAGCCAGGTCACGATCTCGCGGTCCGTGAGTTCGAGCCCCGCGTCAGGCTCTGGGCTGATGGCTCGGAGCCTGGAGCCTGTTTCCGATTCTGAGTCTCCCTCTCTCTCTGCCCCTCCCCCGTTCATGCTCTGTCTCTCTCTGTCCCAAAAATAAATTAAAAAAAAAAAAAAAAAACATTGAAAAAATGGATAAAAAAGAGATGGCATACAAACAGTAATTTTTATACTTTCTTTTTATATTTTCTTTTTTAAACAAACAAAAAAACTACAGTAATAATTCGTATTCAATATTTCTCTGGTCTATAATCCACTATTATAGGATGGAATCAATTGTAGGATGTTCTATGTTCTGTAGTCTGACAGATCTGTTTTCAAATCCTTGTTCTATCATGTGTTTATTACCTGTTTGACTTTGACCATGCTAAATTGGCCAAAAGATTTAGTTTCCTTATCTACAAAATGGAGTAATAATACCAACTTAATTCACAAGGTTGTTATAAGGATTAAATGAGGTAATACAAGAAAGTACTCTATAAATGTTAGCCACTGTAAATATTCATCCTTATATGTTTTTTGTTTTAGTCTATTTTGCTATATGCTATATACCACTGGTGCATAAATGTCTGCCTCATGCTGGGCTAAAAATACAGATATACTGAAGTCCTGATCCCCGTGATTCAAATTCAGGTAGTATGGAATGGGGCCCAGAAATTTGTTTTTCCCTCACAAACTCCTCCAGAGATTCTTATGCACGGCCAAGTTTGGGAACAAGTACAGATTGTTTACAGCATAAATTTTAGAGACCTATATAAAATCCTTTATTCTGACATTACATATACAATCTATTAATTCCCCCTAAACCATTTATTATTTTGGAAGTTACTTAATGTCTAAAAGCATAGATCCTTCAGAAGCTCATATGTAGAATGAGTATATTATTAAATATGCTCAAAGTGAGGAGTGAAGGCTCTTACACCAGAATGCCAGTGTTTCCTAGCTCCATCATTTACTAGTTATGCAATTTTAAGAAAGTTACTTACATTGTCTCAGTTCTCTCATCAGTAAAATGAGAGTGATAACAGTACTTGTTCACTGGGATTTGATGAAACTTATTGACACATACTAAATGCTTAAATGGTATTTGATAAATAGTAAAATACTCAGTAAAGATAAGCTGCTTTTATTGTAACATTTGACATACCAAGATTTTTTTTCCTTTGTTTTAAATTCCAGTATAATTAATGCACAGTGTTATATTCATTCCAAGTGTACAATATGGTCATTCAACAATTCTACACATTATTCAGCGCTCATCACAGTAAGTGTAATCTTAATCCCCCTACCCCTCCCTCTGGTAACTACCAGTTTATTTCTCTATATTTAAGAGTATGCTTTTTTGTCTTTTTATTTCTTTTTGTTTCTTAAATTCCATAATAAGTAAAATCATATGGGTGTTTATCTTTCTCTGACTGACTTATTTCACTTAGCATTATATCCTCTAGATCCATCCATGTGTGCCATACCAAGATTTATTCCTGTTTAAAATCACATTGGGGCGCCTGGGTGGCGCAGTCGGTTAAGCGTCCGACTTCAGCCAGGTCACGATCTCGCGGTCCGTGAGTTCGAGCCCCGCCTCGGGCTCTGGGCTGATGGCTCAGAGCCTGGAGCCTGTTTCGGATTCTGTGTCTCCCTCTCTCTCTGCCCCTCCCCCGTTCATGCTCTGTCTCTCTCTGTCCCAAAAATAAATAAACGTTGAAAAAAAAAATTTTTTAAATCACAAATAGTTATTCATCACAAAATGTTGAAAGCAAGGAATGGACACTATTAAAAAAAAAAAGAAGATTTTCAACATTTACCTATTGCAGACAACTTACTTCTGGAGATTTTTCCTCTCTTCACTACTTAAATAATGGTTACATCATCTAAATACTCTATCACTTACAAAAAGATGATGAAACCACAGTTGAAGAAAAGTGAATAGTTTAACAGCCCCACAAGTCTAAATTTAAATTTATTTAATGTGTTGGTTTTTTAAATTTTTTTTACCAATCTATTGCTGTTTACCTTTGTACTAAAAAAGAATTACAATTGGCAACCCTAAAACAGCTCCTAACAGCCAAGTATTTCATTTTAATAAGGTCTAATTTGATTTTTTTTTTCCTTTAGGGAAAGAAACCAGAAAGCAGAACAATTTAGGAAATGTAACCATTCCACAATCTGTTTTTAGTCAAATACAAAAAATGTTCACTGAATACTTCCAAGTAGGTATCACTATCAAAATAGCTCAACATGCAGCATCAGTAATGGTGTAGACCAAATTAAAGTCAAAGAAATACAAGACAGATCCTAAGATTAATAATGGTACCTGAGAGACTCACCCTTGTCAAATAAATATCTAAGGATGAAAAACCAAATAGCAAATTGGGAAAACCATATAGCTGGGATCAAAAGGAACTGGCAACCAAGATCTCATTTACTAAAAGCAAAAATTAGGAAAGGTGGTTTCAGTGACAGTCACTTCCGTTCCCCAGGTTCTTTGCCTCTCCTGAGGAAACTTCATGGTACTTAGACTTTGGTCAGCATCACATAAAGACCTAGTCACCCCTCTCTCTTCTGCTTAGTATAAAATAACTGCCTTCTACATCCGGATGGCCAACAGGCACATGAAAAGATGCTCAACGTCGCTCCTCATCAGGGAAATACAAATCAAAACCACATGCAGATATCACCTCACGCCAGTCAGAGTGGCTAAAATGAACAAATCAGGAGACTATAGATGCTGGAGAGGATGTGGAGAAACAGGAACCCTCTTGCACTGTTGGTAGGAATGCAAATTGGTGCAGCCGCTCTGGAAAACAGTGTGGAGGTTCCTCAAAAAATTAAAAATAGACCTACCCTATGACCCAGCAGTAGCACTGCTAGGAATTTACCCAAGGGATACAGGAGTGCTGATGCATAGGGGCACTTGTACCCCAATGTTTATAGCAGCACTCTCAACAATAGCCAAATGATGGAAAGAGCCTAAATGTCCATCAACTGATGAATGGATAAAGAAATTGTGTTTTATATACACAATGGAGTACTACGTGGCAATGAGAAAGAATGAAATACGGCCCTTTGTAGCAACATGGATGGAACTGGAGAGTGTGATGCTAAGTGAAATAAGCCATACAGAGAAAGACAGATACCATATGGTTTCACTCTTACGTGGATCCTGAAAAACTTAACAGAAACCCATGCGGGAGGGGAAGAGGGAAAAAAAAAAAAGAGGTTAGAGTGGAAGACAGCCAAAGCATAAGAGACTCTTAAAAACTGAGAACAAACTGAGGGTTGATGGGGGGTGGGTGATGGGTATTGAGGAGGGTACCTTTTGGGATGAGCACTGGGTGTTGTATGGAAACCAATTTGACAATTAACTTCATATATTGAAAAAAAAAGAAAAAAAGAAAATAACTGCCTTCTGTTTAAAAAAAAAAAAAAGTTTTTAATGTTTACTTGCTTTTGAGAAGTAAGAGGGAGACAAGAATCCAAAGCAGGCTCCAGGCTCTGAGCTGTCAGCACAGAGCCTGATGAGGGGCTCGAACCCACAGACCATGAGATCATGACATGAGCAAAAGTCAAACGCTTAACCGACTGAGCCACCCAGACACCCCAGCTGCCTTCTGCTTTATTCAATGAATGTAAAAAGAGAAAGGGGAGAATGTCAACTAATTTGCCTTTTCTAAGATTCAGATTTTAAGCTAAAAACATGAAAAAGAGAAATGTCTGAAGATTAGCAGTTTAAAGAATTTATGAAGGCAGACATCCTACAGGATTAAAGGGAAGGCTTTGGATGGTTGAGCAAAGCCAACAAGCCAGATCTACTTTATGTTATAAGCAACAACATAAGGAAAACACTCTTACTTGGTATTTAGCAGCCCTAAATACAGTTGTCTCCATTTTGAGGTTGATGAACATCCAAAATAAATTTAGTTTAGGAAAGTAGGTTGCAATTACTCTGCACTAGGTTAAAACAACCAAACAAAAAGAACTGCGCTAGGTATTATGGATAACACATGGACAAGACAGCCCGAAACCTTGGGAAGCCAGGAGGAAAAATAAGAATACATAAAGCAGAATATAAAAGTGTCTCTATCTCAATAAGTGACAGTTGGTCCACTCAAAAACCTTGGTGTACCCTTGACTCCCTCGTTCCCATTCACTGGCAAATTCTGATAGCTGAAATGTTAAAACACATTCAGAATTTGATCACACTGCACTGCTACCACTCTGATCTAAGCCTCCATATTCTCCCTCCTCTATTATTGCAACAGCATCCTAACTGATTTCCTTGCTTTCCCCTGGCTCATCTACAGTGTATTATCAGAGTGGCCACAGTGAAGCTATTAAAATGTATGTCAGACCATGTCAACCCTCTACTCAAAATCTTCCACTGACTTTTACTCAGAGATAAAAACATCCTTAATATGGCTTATTTCTCCCTCACTCCTGTAATCTCTAACTTCACCTCCTCCTCCTTTCCTGAGCCACATTATCTTCTTGATGTTCCTAGAAAATGGAGGCCTGATTTTCCACTTAAGGGTATTTGTGGTTACTACTCCCCCTTCCTGAGATGTTCTTGCCCCCAGATACATGGCTCATTCACTAATTCCATTCCTCCAGGTCTTCATTCAATTGTCACCTGCCCACTTTTTTCAGAAAACTGCAGGACCCCCCCCCCACCTACTTTATTTATATCTTTCTTCCCTGTTTTATTTTTTTCCTTAGAAATGATCACTTTCTGACACATTATATAACTTACTTGTATCACTTATTGTCTGTCTCCTCCTATGAAAATGTAAGTGCCACGATGACAGTCTTACTTGTTTTGGTTCACTGCTATATATCCACCACTGAGAAGAAAGCTTTGCATATAGTAAATGCTGAATAAATGCCCTCTGACAAATTTATGAATGGAAGTGTTAAGTGAATTAATCTTCATTAGATGTCTTTTTGGACTTAGCCGAATAAAGGGAGAAGGAACATCTGTCATGTGCAAGACACTATGTAAAGTAATTACACATTATTACATGTCTCATTTAATCTTCACTCTACAAAGCAAGCATGTTATAGATGCGGAAAATAACATTCTGAGAGATTAAATGGTTTATCCAAGATCATATAGAATATACCACTCAAATTCAGGCCCCTCTGACTCCCAGAAATCCTGATCTTTTCACCACAAAGCAATTTGAGAGGTCTGTTCCTTGACAACAACAAAGAGGAAAGAGTGCACTTTGTGTTTCAAATGAACACAGTATAAATCTCTAACTATACCAACAATACTAATATTTACTAAAATCCTCATATTCTTGGATCACTAACTCTATTTTAGAAACTGAGAAAGCAATGCATCTCTGATCTGTGACTGTATGGGTGAAGGAAATGTGTTGGCTCAGGTGAGGGGTTGTGGCTGAGGGGAGAGGTTTGACTACTACCATAAATATGATCATTCCTAGAAATGAACTACATTAAATTCCTGAGGCTACAGAACACCTTCCAGCCTTCCAGACTACAACTACCCAACAGAACTTTCTGCAATGATGGAAATGTTTTATATCTGCACTGTATAATACCCTAGCCACCAGTCCCACTGATCATTTAAGATATAGCCAGTGTAACCAACAAAGTGAATTATAATTATTAACAATTATTAAATTAATCATTTAATTTAAATTCAAATACCTACATAAGAGTAGTTGCATCTATACTGGATGGCACTGTTCTGAACTCTCCATTCTACTTCAGCTTTCTTCTTCACATCACTCACTAGTTCACTTATAACACTTTGATTCATTTTAGATGATGACACCGCATACAGGGCAAAGTTCTTCTCTCAAAATCATCCCAAAGGAAAAAGGAAATTACTCTATAGTTGAGTCCTTACAAATATTTTATTTTTGAAGAAAAAAATATTTAAAAAGACATAGGGTCTAAAACAACTTCAGGCAATACTAGTTTTGGATACTAAACACAGGTTCCCTGATGGAATCAGTTTAAAGAGATGGCAAAGAACTGGGTGGCTCAGTCAGTTGAGCATCTGACTCTTGATATTGGCTCAGGTCATGATCCCAGGGTCATGGGATCGAGCCTTGCATAGGGCTCCACACTGAGCATGAAGTCTGCTTAAGATTCTCTCTCTCTCCCTTTGCCCCTCTCCCCACTCACACATACACACACGCCCCAAATAAAAAATTTAAAAGAAAAAAGAAGAGAAAAAAGTTCAACACAGATTTCCTAATTGGGAGGGGGGAGTAATAATTTCACAATTAAAACTTTAGATGCCATTATAAATAAGCCTGTTAGAGGCGCCTGGGTAGCTCAGTCAGTTAAGCATCTGACTCTTGATCTCTTGGCTCAGGTCATGATCTCATGGTTTGTGAGATGGAGCCCTGTGTCAAGTTCCGAGATAGCACAGAGCCTGCTTGGGATTCTCTTTCTCTCTCCCTTTCTCTCTCTCTCTCTCTCTCTCTCTGCACCTCTCCCCCCTCCTTCTCTCGCGTGTAAGTTCTCTCCCACTCTCTCAAAATAAATAAATACATAAACTTAAAAAAAAATAAAATAAAATACACCTGTTAAAGATTGGGTTTGAAAAGGTTTCATTGTAAAGCTCACGAATAGCAAATGAGTTCTTGTGACTTGAGATTAAAATTCCCAGGAAAGTACCATATCCAATTTTTTAAAAATAACTCTATCTCAAGCCACTTAAACAAAAATTAAGATTATGTGCTCTGAAAAACTGAGAAACTAACTCTGGTAATGAGGAAGAAACTAACATTTAAAATGCATGTGAAGGGTCTGAATAATGTTCTTCATGAAACAAATATAAAAAAGGTAATAAGGCAGTATTTTATATTATATAATTTTAAATCTGTATGCATAACTTATTAAGCTGAACTTAATGGCTATTTCTTCTACAAGCTTAAAAAAGTTTATATATTCAGGCTGACCAAAATATTTTCATTATCTTGTCATTGAGAAAATAAGAATCACCTTATATTCAGACATGTACAATAAATTCTTACATTTATTTTAAAAGCAGCTAGACTCATCTACTACAGCCAGTAGTCACAAGGCCCAATTAAAGTCTCTCCTCCATCCCCTGAGCATTCTCAATCATTCTCACACTCTCTCAATTTTTACTGCTTAACCCTGTTTGAAGACATTTAAATTTACACATATTATGTCCTATGTTTATGCTTCTTTTCCCACCTATGTGTTTTTTGTCCTCAAATAGAGTCTAAGCTCATGAAGGCAAGAACCATACTTCTTTGCATTCACCATACCACTCAGAGCTAAGTGCTTTCTAGAAGACAGAAGGAAAGCTATGGATCTGATACTCCAAATATACTAAGGAGCAACAAAACAAATGCCTTCAATCTACTATACAATACATTTGCAGGACAATTACCTCAGGCTCAGTAAATCCGAGCAATTTGTACAAGGTTAGCACTACTATAATCCAGGTTCTTTCCAATTCTGAATTGTTAATGCTCTACTGACTGATTACCATCTGATTTGCACACTGTTTAAAAACTCTTAACACTTTCCCCATACCACTACCAACACCCTCCCCCGCTCCTCCCACAGCTACCACAGGAAGGTATGAAAGGCAGCAGACAGGAAGATGAAGGAGAGACAGTAATAGTAATCGGAAGCAGAGGATATACATGTGTCCAGGGCACACAATTTCATGGTAAATTAATCAGTGTCCACTTTGGAAATGTCTTGGGTACTAATAATCTGGTAATAGCACAGACCTTTCCACTCAGAAAAGAATCACAAATAACAGAAGATAAGGAATCACAAATAATTAAGACCTAAAAGTAAGCAGTATGAATCATTTATCATCCTGCCAAACCAATGAAGGGAAAAGACTCCCGGCTGATGAGAATCTAAAGTTGGGTAAACACGGGGCACCTGGGAAGATCAGTCAGTTAAGCGTCTGACTGGAGTTCAGGTCATGATCTCAGAGTTCGTGGGTTCGAGGCTGCGTCAGGCTCTGAGCTGATAGCTCGGAGCCTGGAGCCTGCTTCAGGTTCTGTGTCTCCTTTTCTCTCTTTGCCCCTCCCCTGCTTGTGCATGCTCACTCGCTTGGTCGCGCGAGTGCTCTCTCTCACTCCAAAGTAAATAAATATTTTGAGCACTCTCACTTGGTGCTCTCACTCCAAAATAAATAAATAAATAAATAAACATTAAAATAAAGAAAAGCTGGGTCAACAAATCTTTTCTTTAGTGCTTAGTATCATCAGGGGACAGGAATAAAAGAAATATATACAGAGAATGCAGTATTGTAATCAATAATTCCAGTTCTAGAGTTAGACATCTAAGTTCAGACAAGGTCTATCATTGATAAAATGTGTCATTTTAGGCAAGTCCATATAAAAGTGGAATGTGATAGGGGCACCTGGGTGGCTCAGCCAATTAAGCATCCAACTGTTGGTTTCAGCTCAGGTCATGATCTCATGTTTCGTGGGTTAGAGCCCCACATCCCGCTCTGCACTGACAGCGCGAAGCCTGCTTGGGATTCTCTCTCTCCCTCTCTCTCTGCCCCTCCCCCACTCACATTCTCTCTCAAAATAAGTAAACATTAAAAAATTTTTTTAGAAGTGGAAAGTGATAATAATACTTATTTCCTAGGGCAGCTGTGAGAATTAATAAGAAAAATGGATACAAACTACTTAGGATAAGATCTAATATATGGAAAGTAGCCAATATGCTTATTTCGTCTTTGAAGTAGGAGAGGGTGAGCTTCTCCATTTGGTTTTGATGTTTTGGGCAAAGCAATTTCAGGTAATAAGAGTGTTAGATTGGAAGTCAGGTGACTTGGGTTCATGCCCTGGCTTTCTCAGTAACTTGTTCTTTGACCTTGGCCAGTTCTTCTTCTCTTTGAGCCTTTATGTTACCAAATCTGTAAAAGTAAAGGCACTGGGTTAAATAATTTTGCATTATTCAACATTCTTCAGAGGAACAGAACAGGATATGTATATGTGCAACTGGAGAGGGAAAGGGTCAGGGACAAGGAGAGGGAGTAAGGGATTTATTTTAAGGAATTGGCTCATCTATTTATGGAGGCAGGTTAAATCCAAAATCTACACGGTGGGCAAGCAGGCTGAAAACCTAGGGAAAAGCCAATGTTGCAGTTCAGATATGAAGGCCATCTACTACAGAATTCCCCCTTGCTCAGGAAAGGTCAATCTTTTGTTCTATTAGGCCTTCAACTTATTGGCCTTCAACTCCACCCACATTTGGAGGGCAATTTGCTTTACTCAAAATTCACTGTATCAGGGAATGGGTCAGGGTATTAGAAATGAAAGAATGAACAAAAAAGAGGCATGGTCACCAGAACTATAAACCTCCTACGGAGGGGAGCCTGGGTGGCTCAGCCAAATTCGGCTCAGGTCATGATCTCAAGGTTCATAAGTTCAAACCCCGCACTGGGCTTGCTGCTGTCAGTCTGTCAGCACGGAGCTTGCTTCAGATCCTCTGTCTTCCTCTCTCTCTCTCTCTCTCTGTCCTTCCCCACTCACACATTCTCTCTCTCAAAAAATAAATATAAAACCTTTAACTTTTTTTTTAATTTCTTAAAAATTAAAACTTCTAGGGGTGCCTGGGTGGCTCAGTTGATTGAGAGACTGACTTTGGCTCAGGTCATGATCTCATGGTTTGTCAGTTCCAGCCCCGCATCGGGCTCTGTGCTGACAGCTCAGAGCCTGGAGCCTGCTTCTGGTTCTGTGTCTCCCTCTCTCTCTGCCCCTCCCTCACTCATGCTCTGTCTCTCTCTGTCTCAGAAATAAACAAACATTTAAAAAAAAATTTTTTTTTAATTAAAACTTCTAGGGGAAAACACAGAGAAAAAGCTTCAGGAAATTGGATCTAGCAATGACTTTTTAGCTATCATACCAAAAACATGGGCAACAATGTTGGGGGGAAGATACATGAAACTAAAATTTCTGTGTATCAAAGTACCACAATCAACAGAGTAAAAAGACAATCGATAAAATGGGAGAAAACATTTTCAAATCGTACTTCTGATGCTACAACTCAGTAAAAATGATCAAATAAATCAATTTAAAAATGGGCAATGGACTTGAACAGACACTCAACATCACTAATCATCAGAGAAATGCAAATCAAAACTGCCATTAGGATGGCTACCTCAAAAATTTAACCCTTAAAAAGTGTTTGCAAGGATTTGGAGTTTGGAGCCCTTATGCCCCTTATGCACTGTTGATGGGATTATAAAATGATATAATCACTATGAGAAACAATAAGGAGGGTCCTCAAAAATTCAAAATTTGATCCAGTAATTCCAATTCTGGGTATATATCCAAAAGGATTTAAAGCAGGGTCCCAAAAAAATATTTGCACACTCATGTCCAAGAGATGGAGTCAACCCAAACGACCACAGATGAAATGAATGAATAAACAGAATATTATTCAGTCTCAGAAAGGAAAAAAAAATACTGTTACAGGTTACAACATGAATATAACCTGGAGAATATTATGCTAAGTGACATAAATAAATCACACACACAAAAAAACAAATACCATATGATTCCACTTATATGATGTATCTAAAGTAGTCAAATTCGTAGAAACAGAAAGAATGGTGGTTACCAAGCAGGGTCAGGGTGGTAGAGGTGGTGGAGGGTGAGGTAATTGTTGTTTAATCAGTACAAAGTTCCACTTTTGCAAGATGAAAAATTGCTGGAGATGTGTTTCACAACAATGTGAATATATTTAACACTGTTGAACTATACACTGAAAAATAGGTTAAGATGATACATCTTATGTCACATGTGTTTTACCACAATAAAACAAAATGCATTAAAAAAAAAAAAAAAAAGGTTTCTGGGTGCCTGGGTGGCTCAGTCCTTAAGCATCTGACTTCAACCCAGGTCATGACCTCACAGTTCTTGAGTTCAAGTCCCACATCGGGTGAGCTTGAGTACGACACCACACTGGGTGAGCTCAACCCCCGCTTCAGATGAGCACAAGTCAGGCTTCAGGTGAGCTCGAACCCCACCCTGGATGAGCTCAAGCTTCGGGTAAAACATGAGCCCCGCTTCTCTCTCGCCACCCTTCTTCCCACCCCCCATCTCCTGAGATTCTCTCTCTGTCCCTCGTTCACTTGGGCCTTTCTCTCTCTCAAAAAAAAAAAAAAGGAAAAAGTAAAAAAACCAATTTCTGCCAAGAAAGAAAGAAAAAAAGTGAAGGAGGATTAAAATAAATATTCTCTGAGAGTAGCTTCCTCCCTGAAATGTCAACAATATATAAATTTTAAAAACACTTATATTAGCAGATACTTATATTAATTAATTGACAGTCTACATTTGTTACCACAGGGTTGTTGTCAAAAGCAGGTAAAAAAAAATTAGTAATGTATACATGATAGATCAATTTACTATAAAGGTTCAATCAATCTTCAATTTGAATAAAGTCTAATAATCCTTCATGATCTCTAATATTCCTCAGTACTCTATTAAAATTTCTCTCATACCAAACAAACATCAGAGCTGGTTTCTGTCCTCATGAAGCTTAGAATATATGAAATGTTATAGGTAATAAATAAGCAATAAACATATAAGTAAATATTTCATTAGTTTCCAACAAGGAAAAGGAACCTACACCACATAGATCAATACAGGGACCTCAATAAGGAAAACTACTTTTTTTTTTTTTTAATTTTTTTTAACCTTTATTTATTTTTGAGACAGAGAGAGACAGAGCATGAATGGGGGAGGGGCAGAGAGAGAGGGAGACACAGAATCAGAAGCAGGCTCCAGGCTCCAGGCTCCGAGCCATCAGCCCAGAGCCCGACGCGGGGCTCGAACCCACGGACCGCGAGATCGTGACCTGAGCTGAAGTCGGACACTTAACCGACTGAGCCACCCAGGTGCCCCAAGGAAAACTACTTTTAAGAGTAATGGAAGAATTAAGAGGGTTGAAAACTCATTATGCTAAGTGAAAGAAGACTGACACAAAAAGTTACATATTATATAATTCCTTTTATATAATATATCCACAACAGGAAAATCCAGAGAGACTGAAAATAGATTAAAGGTTACCAGTGAGTAGGGAAAGAGGGTAAAAGGGAATGAGGAAGAATTACTTCACGAGTCTGGGTATTTTTATGGGATGATGAAAAAGTTTTGAAACTAGAGCAAGCTGGTGGTTGTACCACACTGGGAATACATTAAAGGCCACTGGATTGTACGCTTTTTTTTTTTTTAATTTTTTTTTAACGTTTTATTTATTTTTGAGACAGGGAGAGACAGAGCATGAACAGGGGAGGGTCAGAGAGAGGGAGACACAGAATCTGAAACAGGCTCCAGGCTCTGAGCTGTCAGCACAGAGCCCGACGTGGGGCTCGAACTCATGGACCGCGAGATCATGACCTGAGCTGAAGTTGGCCGCTTAACCTACTGAGCCACCCAGGCACACCTGAATTGTACGCTTTTATATGGTTCAACATATATTATGTGCATTTCACTTCAATTAAAAAAAAAAAAAAGTCTATGTGAGGCAACCTAGCAATAAGCAACAACAGGAAATCCCTACTACCCCAACAAGGGTGTGGATACAAAGGAAGAAAGTGTATTAATAGAGTCCATAAACCAAGACTACCCAGTAGTAATGGGAGTCATGGAGGACAGGCTGTCCAGAGAGAGATGGAACTCTGGAAGGAACTAGAGACATACAAGAAATGGGATCACTACAGGACACTCCACAGAAGCAGGAAGAGAAGAGTAGCAATGGCCTAGTATCTCCCTCTGCAATGTCTTCACACTGCCTGTAATAAGATGATGGCTAAAAGCCAGATGGCAAGGGAGCTTGGGTAATGTAGCTTAAGTGGATCAGCCCTATAACTCAGAACATAGCAGGAGACAGTTGGGAAATTGGCAAATGATGAGCATGAAAGTACACCAAACTAAGCAATACAGAGGAAAAGAACATAGTGCTATCACAGAAATACCTGTGATCAAGAAAAACCCTCTGAAGAGGTAAAATATTTGTTAAGATCTAACAAGATGAGCAGAAGTCAGTTATTTTAAAAACTGGGGAAGGAACATTTGAGGTAGAGGAAACTACATGTGCAAATGTTGTAAAGGTAGGAAAAAATTAGTGCATTTGAGAAACTAAAGAGAGAAAAACAGTGACAGGAGAAAAACTTCCTTCCAACCAAAGTTAAAAGTGAAATGGTCAATGTCTAAAGATATTAGCTAGATTTATGACCAGTATTTGAGTTTCTGCAAATCCTTAGACATACTGGGCCAAGACCCCTTGAAGATTAGTATGGCTCAAACACCTAGAGATTGTCATTGAAATGTCCCCCATTTAGAAAAAGCCATCAATAAAACACATGCATCGCAGTTAGTTGAACTGAACTCTTGAAGTGTGCATATCACTGTATGTAAATTAGTATATTCGAAATTTTTTAATTATAAACATTCAAAAAAATTTTTAATTATAAAACAAGCCAGAGAAAAGGGCAGATTATAATCACAGAAATAACAGTGAGAATGGCAAGTAATTTCCCATCAGGAACAAAAAAGTCCAGAAGATAATGGAAAGATAATGGAATGATATCTTCAACTGACGTAATGAAAGAAAATAACAATCAACCTATAATTCTATATCCAGGGAAAATATTTGTCAAGAATAAAGGAAAAGGGAAAAATAGATGTGTCAGACAAACTAAACCTGGAAGAGTTTGCCCCCATCAGATCTGCACTAATGCAAACTCTAAAGTATATAATACAGCAGAAGGAAAATGATCCCAAACTGAAGGCAAAGATGCAAAAAAGAGCAAAGAAAATGGGGGTAACTGCAGGTAAATCTAAATGAACACGGACTGTGTAATTTGTGAGGTTTCAAAATTTTCCACAAAACTAAAGTACCTAGTGAAATAATAGTGTATAAGTTGAGAGGAATGGAAATGGAAAATAAACAGTTCTAAGATCCTTACAATGTATTAACATTAGAATTTGAGAAGTCAAATATCCATTGTCTGGTTTCCAAGGAAATTTGCCAGAAGATTTTTAAAGAGTATATAATTAACAAATGGGAAGAGGAAGGAGACATGACAGAGTAACAAAATAATCAATGTTTGCTCAACATCACTGATGATCAGGAACTACAAATAAAAACCACGATGAGATCCCACTTCACACCTGTCAGAATAGCTAAAATTACCAACACAGGAAACAAAAGATGTTGGTGAGGATGAAGAGAAAGGGGAATCCTCTTATACTCTCGGTGAGAATGCAAACTGGTGCAACCACTCTGGAAAATAGTACGGAGGTTCCTCAAAAAGGTAAAAATTTAACGATTGCACTATTAGGTATTTACCCAAAAGATACAAAAATACGGATTTGAAGGGGCACATGCACCCCAATATTTATACCAGCATTATCAACAATAACCAAACTATGGAAGAGCCCAAATGTCCATCAACTGATGAATGGCTACAAGAGAATATTACTGAGCCATCAAAAAGAATAAAACCTTGCCATTTGCAATGATGTGGATGGCGCTACAGTGTATTATGCTAAGTAAAGTAAGTCAGACAAAGACAACGTATGCTTTCACTCATAAGTAAATTTAAAAAGCAAAACAGGGGCGCCTGGGTGGCGCAGTCGGTTAAGTGTCCGACTTCAGCCAGGTCACGATCTCACGGTCCGTGAGTTCGAGCCCCACGTCAGGCTCTGGGCTGATGGCTCAGAGCCTGGAGCCTGTTTCCGATTCTGTGTCTCCCTCTCTCTCTGCCCCTCCCCCATTCATGCTCTGTCTCTCTCTGTCCCAAAAATAAATAAACATTGAAAAAAAATTTAAAAAAAAAAAGCAAAACAGATGAACATAGGGGAAGGGAAAGACAGAGAGAGAGAGAGGGAAGCAAACCATAAGAGACTCTAACCTCTAGAGAACAAACTGAAGGGTTAAAGGAGGGAGATGGGCAGGGAATGGGCTAAATGGGTAATGGGTGCTAGGGAAGGCACTTGTTGTGATAACACTGGGTATTACATGTAAGTGCTGAATCACTAAATTCTACACTTGAAACAATTTTTACCACATTTTAACTAACCAAAATTTAAATAAAAACTTGAAATAAAAAATAATAATGTAACAGAAGAGGGAAAACAGAACAGTTAACAGGTGGAATGACTACAACACACATAGTATCATAGATTTCACCCCAAATATATGAGTAATTACATTAAATCTGGATGTTGAATGTCCCTCATCATCAGGGAAATACAAATCAAAGCCACACTGAGATACCACCTCACACCAGTCAGAGTGGCTAAAATGAACAAATCAGGAAACAACAAATGCTAGCGAGGATACAGAGAAACAGGAACCTTCTTGCACTGTTGGTGAGACTGCAAACTGATCCAGCTGCTCTGGAAAACAGTGTGGAGGCTCCTCAAAAAATTCAAAGTAGAACTACCCTATGACCCAGCAATAGAACTACTAGGAATTTACCCAAGGGATACAGGAGTGCTGATGCATAGGGGCACATGTACCCCAATGTTTATAGCAGCACTTTCAACAATAGCCAAATTATGGAAAGAGCCTAAATGTCCATCAACTGATGAATGGATAAAGAAGATATAGTTTATATATACAATGGAATACTACCTGGCAATGAGAAAGAATGAAATACCATTTGCAGCAACATGGATGGAACTGGAAGGTATTATGCTAAGTGAAATAAATCAGTCAGAGAAGGACAAGTATCATATGTTTTCATTCATATGTGGATCTTGAGAAACTTAACAGAAGTTCATGGGGGGAGGGAATGGGAAAAAATAATTACAGAGAGGGAGGGAGGCAAACCACAAGAGATTCTTAAATACAGAGAGCAAACTGAGGGTGGGGGCGGGTAGTGGGAGAGAGGGGAAAATGGGTGATGGGCATTGAGGAGGGCACTTGTTGGGATGAGCACTGGGTGTTGTATGTAAGCCAATCTGACAATAAATTAAATAAATGTATGTATGTCTGTATGTACGTATATACGTATGTATGTAATAAAGGGGTGCCTGGGTGGCTCAGTCGGTTAAGCCTCCAACTTCAGCTCAGGTCATGATCTCACAGTTCATGAGTTCAAGCCCCACATCAGGCTCTGTGCCAACAGCTCAGAGGTTGGAGCCTGCTTCAGTTTCTGTGTCTCCCCCTCTCTCTCTGCCCCTCCCCAACTCACGCGCACACATGCTCTGTCTCTCTCTCAAAAATAAACATTAAAAATTTTTAAAAAGTAAGTAATAAAGATTGGGGGAAAAATTAAAAAATAAATCTGGATGTAGAAAATGATAAAATTGAAAAGCAAAGATTAAATGGGTTAAAGATGACTCATCAACCAGCTGTATGTTATCATGGACACATTAACAATATAATGACACAGAAAGGTGAACAATAGAGTAAAAAGAGATATACCAAGAAAACACTACCCAGAAGAAAACTGGTGTACCTGTATTAATATTAAACGAAACAGAATGCAAAGCCAAAAGTGTTCCTAAAGAGAATAACTTAATAAGACAAAATTTCAGCCTGCTAAGAAGTTATAATGATTCTGTATGTGTGGGGTGCCTGGATGGCTCAATCAGTTGAGCATCTGACTCTTGATTTCAGCTAAGGTCATGGTCTCACGATTTGTGAGATTGAGCCTCATGTTGTACTCCGTGCTGGCAGCACAGAGCCTGTTTGGATTCTCTCTCCCCCTCTCTCTCTGCACCACTCCTGCTTGCATGTGTGCTCTATCTCCCTCTCTCTTAAAATAAATAAATAAACTTTTAAAAATAATAATTCTATATTTGCATGTATCTAATAATATAGCCTAGAATGAACAGCATTACCCATAAAAATCAACAAATCCACAATCACTGCAGGAGATTTTAATATACCATGTTTAGTAATTTACAGAACAAGCAAACAAAATTAAGTAAAGATTTAGAAGATCTGAACTTAAAATATGTGATCCAATGGACATATATAAAAAATATTATTCCCAGCAACTGCAAACATATTTCTAAAAACATAGAAAACAGTAAACAAATTGGATCATAAATAGGGTCATTAAGTATTAGTTATCTGCTGTGTAACAAATTACCATAAACTAAGCAGTTTAAAACAATAAATACTGATTATCTCAGGTTAGCACCCTAGGTATGTGTGCATGGCTTAGCTGGAATCTCTGCTTCAGGGTCTCTCACAGGGCTGCAACTGGTGTGTCTGCCTGCCAGAGTTAGGATCTCATGTACAGGCTCAACGGGGTAAGGATTTCCCCATTTCCAAGCTCATTTATATGGTTTGGGACATGTTTCCATTCCTTTTGGGCTATTGGGAGTTCCTTGCCACTATTCCTCACCAACATGGTAACTTGCTTCATCAAAGCCAACAGGAGAGAATCTCTAGCAAGACAGAAGTTAAATCCTATGTAACTTAATCGCAGAAATGATATCACTTTGTTATACAGACAGTCCCCAACTTAAGATGATTCAACTTAAGTTGCTTTGATTTCATGATGATGCAGAAACAATACACATTCAGTAAAAATCATATGTCAAATTTTGAATGTTGATCTTTTTCTGAGTTAGTGATAGGCAGTAAAACACTAGTGTGAAGCTAGGCAGCAGCAACAACCACAGTTCTCAGTCATCTATACAACCACAATATTGTGATTACACTTACAACCATTCTGTACACATACAACCATTCTGGGCTTTTTTAATGTTTATTTATTTTTGAAAGAGAGAGAGACAGAGCGTGAATAGGGGAGGGGCAGAGAGAGAGAGGGAGACACAGAATCTGAAGCAGGGTCCAGGCTCTGAGCTGTCAGCACAGAGCCCGACGCGGGGCTTGAATTCCAGAACGGTGAGATCATGACCTGGGCTAAGTCAGATGTTTAACTGACTGAGCCACCCAGGTGCCCCCATTCTGTTTTTCTACAGCACGGTAGTCAATAAATTACATGAGATGTTCAACATTTTAGCATAAAATAGGCTTGTGTTAGATGATTTTGCCC
Source organism: Herpailurus yagouaroundi (assembly GCF_014898765.1). Taxonomy (NCBI): domain Eukaryota; kingdom Metazoa; phylum Chordata; class Mammalia; order Carnivora; family Felidae; genus Herpailurus; species Herpailurus yagouaroundi. The sequence goes on from NW_024412388.1 coordinate 40,775,969, forward strand.
AACTGAAGGCTAATGTAAGTTTCTGAGAGTGTTCAAGGTAGACTACGCTAAACTAAGCTGTTTGGCAGATTAGGTTTATTAAATAAATTTTCAACTTATGGTGAGTTTTTGGGGACATAACTCCATCTTAAGTCAAGGAAGATCTGTATGAGCCATCTTAGAGTCAGTCTGTCACAGAAAATACCAATAAACTGCAAAGGACTGAAATGATACAAAGTGTACTCCGCCAAATTAACATAACACTGCATGTTACCTACACTGAATTAAACAATTTTTTTTAAGCGTACCCTCACATACTGCTGTAATTATGGCAATAAAAAACATTAACAATGACTACTTTAAAAAAATTTTTTTTTCAACATTTATTTATTTTTGGGAGAGAGACAGAGCATGAATGGGGGAGGGGCAGAGAGAGAGGGAGACACAGAATCAGAAACCGGCTCCAGGCTCTGAGCCATCAGCCCAGAGCCCGACGCGGGGCTCGAACTCACGGACCGCGAGATCGTGACCTGGCTGAAGTCAGACGCTTAACCGACTGCACCACCCAGGCGCCCCTTTTTTTTTAATTTTTTTTTTCAACATTTATTTATTTTGGGGACAGAGAGAGACAGAGCATGAATGGGGGAGGGGCAGAGAAAGAGGGAGACACAGAATCAGAAACCGAACAATGAAATTAAACAATCACATTTGAGGGGCGCCTGGGTGGCGCAGTCGGTTAAGCGTCCGACTTCAGCCAGGTCACGATCTCGCGGTCCGTGAGTTCGAGACCCACATCAGGCTCTGGGCTGATGGCTCAGAGCCTGGAGCCTGTTTCTGATTCTGTGTCTCCCTCTCTCTCTCTCTGCCCCTCCCCTGTTCATGCTCTGTCTCTCTCTGTCCCAAAAATAAATAAACGTTGAAAAAAAAAATCACATTTGAAATTTTATACATATACTTCTAAATATATCCTTTTGAATTCTAAACAAATATATCCACACAAATTCAAAATAAATCCACTTGAATTTGATTGCTTCCATTCCTCTGATTACACTATCCATTGTGGCATATAACAACATATTTCTAAAAACTTCTTGACTGATAACTGAAATATTTGATCTCCTATGGATCTGTTTCTATTGTCTGTTTCTCTAGGTTTTCAGTAAAATTTTTAATGAAGGTAAGCCTTAATTTTCATTGAGTAGATCAGGTAAAATACACTGAGAGATCTATTTAAAGTTCAACTGGGTTTTGTCCCTGGAAGACATCTAGGCAAAAAGATGAATCATCTTATTGTAGTCAAGGATGGAGATGATTCAAAATTGAGCCTCATTTATTCTGAGGACTGGTCTATATTTTCAGTTTACCCTTATTCCTTAGTATTCCTTCAAGGTCCCAAATGAAATTATCTGATAGAGTGTTCACCAGGGCTCTCTGACAGGACCTAATCTACACTCTCTCTCATCTCTCTTACCTCCTACCCTGTGAAATTATGAAAAAAGAAAAAGAAAAAGAGGATAAGTGAAATCAAGAGCTTTGTAGATGGGTTTAACATCAGATTAGACTTAAATAAAGGAATAATAAATGAATAGAAGATCAATCAGTGGAAAATTATCCAAGTGAAACATGGAGAGACAGAAGAATGGAATTAAATAATGACTAAAATACATATGAGGTACACAGTGAAAGATACTACACATACGTAATTAAATTCTAGACTTAGATAAAATAGAAGCTTTATAAAAGAGACAGTACTAATATTTCCTAAAATTGTTGGACATCAAGAGGCATAGTAAAGAAATCCTAAGAACTCCAGGAAAGATAAATAAAAAGAAAGCCACACCTTGATACATATTAAATTGCTAAAAAAATATGTATGGGGAGAGAGAGAGAAAGAGAGAGAGAATGAGAGAGCAACCAAAGAGGAAAAGGTTTACTGTCTAGAAGCCTAGGAGCAAAATTAAATCAATAGCTGCTTTCTTCCCAGAAACAATGGAAGTCAAAAGAAAATAAAATGTCTTCAAAGTAATGAAAATAATAAACTTTCTTCATTTAGAATTCTATTTCCAGGGGCACCTGGGTGGCTCAGTCATTTAAGCATCCGACTTCGGCTCAGGTCATGATCTCATGGTTCGTGAGTTCAAGCCCTACATCGGGCTCTGTGCAGACAGCTCAGGCCTGGAGCCTACTTCAGATTCTGTGTCTCCTTCTCTCTCTGCCCTCCCCCACTCACACTCTGTCTCTCCCTCTCTCTCAAAAATAAACATTAAAAAAATTTTTAATAAATAAAATTCTATTTCCAGTAAAAAAAAAATACTCTTCAAAAATGAAGTTAGAAAAAAAAATAAGGTGAGATTTTTTGTTAATACACTCACAATAAAGCAAAAACCAGAATATGTTCTTCAAGGAGAAGAAAAACGGCATGAGATGGAAGGAAATGCAGAAAGGAATAAAAAGCAACAGACAGAGTAAATAGAATTAAATCTACATGCATATTGACAGTATAAAACAATAATGATGTCTTATAGGACTTAAAATGTATGCAGAATTAAAACAGAACAAAATACCTGAAACAAAAAATAATTGGAGGTTCAGTGTTCTTTGAATGTCCTTGCTTTGTCTGAAAAGTAGTAAAACCCTTCGTTTATATTAGGCTTTAAAAAATCAAGGGTACGTGTTTAACCTCTATCATAATCACATTAAGAATGAGAGACTATATAATAAACAAAGGTTATATATCCTTGCAGGATAAAATGTTAAGATATTAAAGTTACTCACTTTCGTATATACCAGCAATGAACAATTTGAATTTGGAAAAAAAAAAAAAACACAGTATCATTTACATGAGAACCCCCAAAATTAAATATGTAGGTCTAAATCTAAAAAATTCCAGGCACAGACAGCTTCATTGATGAATTCTACCAAATATTTAAGGAAGAAAACACAAATCTTACATAAACTCTTCGAGAAAAAAACGGATATAACATTTCTGAACTTGACCTATTAGTGACATTGCCAGATAAAATACAGGATGCTGAAACAAACAAACAAACAAACAAATATTTTTAGTATAAGCCTGCATGAGATTTTTATATGCTAAACCTAGCAACACTTTATGAAGCCAGTACTAAAATACATTAACATTACGGGGAAAAAATATCCTACGCCAGTTTCTCTCACAAACACAAAGGAAAAATTCCTAAATAAAAAATTACTAAAAGTACATCCAGAATTAAATGAAAAATACTAATGCAAAACATTGAAATATCAACCAGTGCTCAGAAGAAATTTTCTATGGCAATTTCAAAGTATGCAAGGAAAATACTTACTAAACCTCAGTATCAATTATAATTGCTAAAAGATAATAAGAAAAAAAATAGTATGAAAAACTCTCCTTAACTTGATAAAGCGTTGGTACAAAAAACCTACAAGTAACATCACTTTTGGCTTCAACATTGAAATCTCTGTCTGGAATAATTCAAGGATGCCCACTAGTACCACTCCTTTGAATGCTGTACACAAGGTATGAACCAGGAAATAAGCCAGAAAAATAAATTCAAAATATTTTTAAAAATTAATGAAAACTTAAAAGCACACCATTTATAACAGTTCACAAAGTTTAAGTACCTAGAGAATATCCAATGAAAAAAGTACAAGACTACAACAAAGACAACCAGAAAAGAGTACTAAGAGACAATAAAAACAAGTTAAAAAAAAAAAAATGGAGTGATACTCTATGTTCAAGGATTTGAAGACTATGCTATAAATATGTTCATTCTCTTTCAAATTCATCCTCAAACTCAGTATAATCTCAATTACAATTCTGGCAGATTATTTTATAGGAAGTGATAACTGGATTATAAATATATATGAATATGCAAAGATCAAGAATCATCAAGACAATCTTGGAAAAAACAAAGCTTAAAAATCTACACCCCATTCTCGGGGCGCCTGGATGGCTCAGTCAGTTAAGCGTTTGAATCTTGGTTTGGGCTCAGGTCATAATCTCACAGTTTGTGGGTTCAAGCCCCGCGTGGGGCTCTGAATTGTTACACAGAGCCTGCTTGGGATGCTCTCTCTCCTCTTGTGTCTCTCTCTGTGTCTCTCTGCCCCTCCCCCGCTCATGCTGTCTCTGCTGCTCTCAAAATAATAAACTTAAAAAAAAATCCTCACCCCACCAGATTATCAAGATTTTTAAAAAATCTGACAGTCAATAAACAGGGTAGTACCAAAGCAAGGAAAGACAAATAGAGCAATAGAACTTTAATAATTGAGAAATGGATCCACACATATATGAATACTTGGTTTATGATAAGTATGGCACTGTAGAGAAGCAGGGAAAGAATGGTCTTTTCAGTAAATGATAGTAAGTCAAATCAATATCTGTGAGAAAAACAAAAAACAAAAAAACTTGAACTATTCTCATACACGTAAAAACAAAAATCAACTATAAATAAATTACAACTCTAAACGTAAAAGGCAAAAACAGTAAAGCTTCTAAGGAAAACATCTAAAAGAACAACATCTTCATGATCTTGGAGCAGGCAGAGATTTCTTTAACCACAGGAACTATAAAAGCAAATTCAATAAAAGAAAAGGTTAACAAATGAAGCTACATTAAAATTAGTCTTTCCTGCTTGATTCTAGAAGATGGCGGCTAAGAAGGACACTGGGCTCACCACATCCCACTGATCGCTTAGATTCCACCCACATCTGCCTAATTTACCCTGATAACCACCAGAAGACTAGCAGGACGGACTCTCTGGGGCCAACTGTAGACGAGAGGACCACAGAAGAGGGTAGGAAGGGCAGAGAGGTGGTGCCCGCTACACGGAATGGCGGGAGGGAGCCGGGGGGTGGAGGGGCAGCCAGCCCACCAGGCAAGGCAGACTCCCCAAGTCT